>NC_134400.1:151268933-151568933 GCF_050003625.1 Haematobia irritans | reverse complement strand
TCGAACGATAGCGATCGCCATTCACCGTAACGTTGCGTCCAACAGCATCTTTGAAAAAATACGGTCCAATGATTCCACCAGCGTACAAACCACACCAAACAGTGCATTTTTCGGGATGCATGGGCAGTTCTTGAACGGCTTCTGGTTGCTCTTCACTCCAAATGCGGCAATTTTGCTTATTTACGTAGCCATTCAACCAGAAATGAGCCTCATCGCTGAACAAAATTTGTCGATAAACACATTTCGAACCGAACACTGATTTTGGTAATAAAATTCAATGATTTGCAAGCGTTGCTCGTTAGTAAGTCTATTCATGATGAAATGTCAAAGCATACTGAGCATCTTTCTCTTTGACACCATGTCTGAAATCCCACGTGATCTGTCAAATACTAATGCATGAAAATCCTAACCTCAAAAGAATCACCCTTTAATAGTCTTGCTAGTCGAATTTCTAAGATACGTCTTTAATCTCTTCATTGCTGAAAATGAACGTTTGGATGAGCACGTAGTAACTGCAGGGATGGAAAATGCAGTACTATAGTACTTTTTTCAATACTTTTTCACCCCGGTCAGTACCGTAGTACCCCCGCGAATGATTTAGTATCTTTTGTGTAGACATTTTTGAGTCGATATCAGATTTATGGTACAATAGCTTTGACAAAATATTTTAATATTTTGAGAAAGTCTTTATCAACCTTATTTGCTAATAGTCTTTTACAAATATGGCAAAACAGACATGTTCATATGGGAAGAAAATCTCGATTTTGTAAAAGACATAGTCAAAAACAAGATTTTATTGAACTTCAAGAATGTTTTAGTCGAAAAAATAATGCGATTCTATATTATCGATTTTTTATTTCGGTAGAAAATGTTGTCAAAATTTTATTTCCATATAGAATTTTTGCAAAATTTTATTTTTATAGAAAATTTTGTCAAAATTTTATTTTCTTTAAAATTCAGTCTCTTGACAATAATCTTCCAGTGAAATTTTTGTTGAAATTTAATAAAAAGTACCTTTCCGCTCAAAAAATACCTTTTTTGTACTTTCTTAAAAATTGTATTTTCCATCCCTGAGTAACTGGCAAAGTGACCAACATTTTTAAAAGAATATGCACGTTTGGAAATATCTCTTTATTGCACTCTCCAAGTGCTTCCATTGCTGAATTAGGCAGGTTCTTTTCGCAGGTTTTGCGCCATTTCATTTACACATGTGGGTTTGGCTGTTTCGTTGTTGTTGCTATGGCCAAACAAAGCGAGTCATGTTCACAAAAACGAACGTTTGATCGGGTCACTACGCCCATTCTTTTAGGCGGTAGAGAATGTTGCCTGTGGGCAACTTTGGGCAATTGTGACTACAAAATAGTTTGTTTTGTAATGATAGACGTATTACGTTTTATTGGATTTTTAATAACATTTTATGAGGACAATTATATTTTTCTTAGAACCATGTTCACTGAGCCAACATGGTTGCAGGTTAAAATGTTACATGGTCGCCGCAAAAATAGCTCCTATCATATTATTTTGCTCTTCGAATATGATTGTAACAATCATGTTTCTTCTCTGCGTGTAGAGCCACCAAAATGTAAAAATTATTACAAATTGTGTTGAGTGAAATGTCCTACATTGTGGCCCTACGTCCTTACAAGACGCTAAATTTCCCCTACTTCTAGCAACACTGGCTGTGTTGATATTGCGCCTACTGAGTTAGTATGCCACTAATATTGAGCCCATTATTAAAAAAGAGAAAATCGTTAAATTAGTGTGGGTAATAAATACAAATTTGTAAAAATCGAGCAATATTCTTATGTAAGAGCTACAAGTACGTATAAGTACGATCGGCTAGTACATCAAAATTTGAGTAACATTGGTTAATAAATAAGAGTACTATGGCCAAATTTGGGAAAATCGAGCGATGCATGTATATGGAAGCTATATCTAAATCTGAATCAATTTGCATAATATTTTGCGGGTTTGATTAATACCAGAAAAGGTTACCTTGTGCAAGATGTGAGTAAGATCAGTTAAGAAATGAGGCCTGTATGGTCAAACATAAGGTTATTAGGGGCGAATTTTTCAAAATCGGGTGATACATAGATGGGAGCTATATCTACATCTGAACCGATTTCGATGAAATTTTGCACATATAGTTAGTACTATAGAGGACTGGTTCTAGCCAACTTTTAGTAAGATCGGTTAATAAATAAGGGTTCTATGGCCAAATTTGGGAAAATCGGGCTATACATAAATATGGGAGCTATAGCTAAATCTGAACCGATTTCGATGATTTTTTGCACATATAGTTAGTGCTATAGAAGATTATATTTAGCCAACTTTGAGTAAGATCGGTTGATAAATAAGGGTCTTGTGGCCAAATTTGGGAAAATCGGGCGATACATATATATGAGAGCTATATCTAAATCTGAACCGATTTGGATGACATTTTGCAGACTTGAAGGGCGATGGAAAAGATTACCTTTTGCCAAATTTGGTGACGATCCGTTTGAAAAAACGCGCAACGTGACCCCATTTGTCGAAATCGGGCGATACATATATATGGGAGCTATATCTAAATTTGATCCAAATTCAATAGCGTTCGTCCTTGTGCCCAAAAAACTCCCAGTACCAAATTTCATCAAAATCGGTTAATAATTGCGACCGGAATCCTGTGAACAACAAATACATGGACGGACGGACGGACACCAAGCGCTAGATCGACTCAGGAGGTAATTCTGAGTCGATCGGTATATATTTTATGGGGTCTAAAATCAATATAAACTTATTATACCCTGACCACTATGTGGTTTAGGGTATAAAAAAGAGTAAATCGCTCAATTAGTTTGGGTAATAAATCCAAATTTGTGCAAATCGACCAATATATTTATGTACAAGCTACATGTATGGCTACCCAGCAAAAAAATTTGGAAGTTCTTCCAAAGGCACAACTTTAAAGGCACTCCCAATGATGTTCTTTATTTTAACTCCCAGGAAGTTATTTTAATTCAATTTTTTATAACTTGGTTTTTTCATACTTTTAATGAGTAATTTTAACTTTTTTTTTTTGTTTCAAATAGGTTGCAAAGAGAGCAAGAATTCATAAAATGGTACAAATCATTTAAATTTTGTCGAAAAAGTGCTAAATCCAAGCTGAAAAAATTGTGAATTTTTGAAAATATTTGAGGTCAAGCGTTTCCGACAAGCGTATGAATCCATTAAAAATTATAAAAAATGTAAAAATTATTTATTTGACAAAATTTCACAGAATTTTTTAATTGACATCCAAAACATTGAATTCGGATCACACCTACAGAAGTGATGGAAATTCAGTGCAACGGCTGTTGAAATGGAGGACTTCCGTCCTATGACAAGCCCATGTTAAATTCATCGCTTCTGCGTCAATTTTGCACCACTTCCGGATCCAAAAAGAACATTTTCATTACTTTTTTGGCGACGCTTGTTTTGGTGGGTAACGTTGGTTAACAAATAAGAGTATTGTAAAGGGTGATTTGTTAAGAGCTTGATAACTTTTTTTTTAAAAAAAACGCATAAAATTTGCAAAATCTCATCGGTTCTTTATTTGAAACGTTAGATTGGTCCATGACATTTACTTTTTGAAGATAATTTCATTTAAATGTTGACCGCGGCTGCGTCTTAGGTGGTCCATTCGGAAAGTCCAATTTTGGGCAACTTTTTCGAGCATTTCGGCCGGAATAGCCCGAATTTCTTCGGAAATGTTGTCTTCCAAAGCTGGAATAGTTGCTGGCTTATTTCTGTAGACCTTAGACTTGACGTAGCCCCACAAAAAATAGTCTAAAGGCGTCAAATCGCATGATCTTGGTGGCCAACTTACCGGTCCATTTCTTGAGATGAATTGTTCTAAGAAGTTTTCCCTCAAAATGGCCATAGAATCGCGAGCTGTGTGGCATGTAGCGCCATCTTGTTGAAACCATATGTCAACCAAGTTCAGTTCTTCCATTTTTGGCAACAAAAAGTTTGTTAGCATCGAACGATAGCGATCGCCATTCACCGTAACGTTGCGTCCAACAGCATCTTTGAAAAAATACGGTCCAATGATTCCACCAGCGTACAAACCACACCAAACAGTGCATTTTTCGGGATGCATGGGCAGTTCTTGAACGGCTTCTGGTTGCTCTTCACTCCAAATGCGGCAATTTTGCTTATTTACGTAGCCATTCAACCAGAAATGAGCCTCATCGCTGAACAAAATTTGTCGATAAAAAAGCGGATTTTCTGCCAACTTTGCTAGGGCCCATTCACTGAAAATTCGACGTTGTGGCTCGTTAGTAAGTCTATTCATGATGAAATGTCAAAGCATACTGAGCATCTTTCTCTTTGACACCATGTCTGAAATCCCACGTGATCTGTCAAATACTAATGCATGAAAATCCTAACCTCAAAAGAATCACCCTTTAGCAAACTTTGGGAAAATCGAGCGATGCGTATATATGGGAGCTATATCTAAATATGAACCAATTTAGATAACACTTGACAAGTATGATTGATATCACAGAAGGTTACCTTGTGCTAACATTGAGTAAGATCTGATAATAAATGAGGCCTCTATGGTAAAAAATATGGTTATTAGTGGCAAATTTTTCAAAATCGTGTAATACATATATGAGGGAGCTATATCTAAATCTGAACCGATTTTGATAATATTTGGCAAGTATGATTGATGCAATAGAAGGTTATCTTGTACTAAATCTTAGTAAGATCGTGTAGTGAATAAGGCTATTTCGGTAAAAATAGTGTTATTAGGGCAAATTTTTCAAAATCGGGCGATACATATCTATGGAAGCTATATCTAAATCTGAACCGATTTAGATGATATGTGGCAGGTTTGATTGATACTACGGAAGGTTACCTGCTGCTAAATTTGAGTAAGATCGGGTAGTAAATAAAGGTTTTGTGGCCAAATTTGTGAAAATCGGGCGATAATATATATGGGAGCTATATTTAAATCTGAACCGGTTTCGATGAAATTTTGCACACTTGAAGGGTGATGAAAGAGATTACTTTGTGCCAAATTTGACGATAATCGGTTAGTAAAAAAACGCAACATACATATATATGGAAGCAACATCTAAATTTGATCCGATTTCTTCCAAATTCAATAGTGTTTAGAAGTAAAATCTGGGGTTTATCGGTTTATCTGGGCGCTGTACGAGTATAATATTCAGGGATGCTTTCTGATATAATTTGTGATATGGCTTTGTGGCCTATCTATATTTTCGTAATTTCTTTAATGTAAAAGAGTTTTATAGTCCATATCGGCTAAATCACTATTTGCAATATATCATTTTTTTATACCCTGCCACACTGTGAAACAGGGTATTATAAGTTAGTGCATATGTTTGCAACACCCAGAAGGAGACGAGATAGACACATGGTGTCTTTGGCAAAAATTCTCAGGGTGGGCTCCTGAGTCGATATAGCCACGTCCGTCTGTCCGTCTTTCCGTCTGTCCGTGAACACATTTTTGTAATCAAAGTCTAGGTCGTAGTTTTAGTCTAATCGACTTCAAATTTGGCACAAGTATGTATTTCGCCCGATATGGACTAATACGGTCCCAGAAGCCAGAGTTTTACCCCAATTTGGTTGCAATTTTGTACAGGGAGTAGAATTAGCATTGTAGCAGTGCGTGCCAAATTTGGTTGAAATCGGTTCAGATTTAGATATATCTCCCATATATAGCTTTCGCCCGATTTACACTCATATGACCACAGAGGCCAATTTTTAACTCCGATTTAGTTGACATTTTGCACAGGGAGTAGAATTAGTATTGTTGCTATGCGTGCCAAATTTGGTTGAAATCGGTTCAGATTTAGATATAGCTCTCATATATATGTTTTTCTGAATTCGACAAAAATGGTCAAAATACCAACATTTTCCTTGTAAAATCGCCACTGCTTAGTCGAAAAGTTGTAAAAATTACTCTAATTTTCCTAAGCTTCTAATACATATATATCGAGCGATAAATCGTAAATAAACTTTTGCGTAGTTTCCTTAAAATTGCTTCATATTTAAATGTTTCCCATATTTATACCCTTCACCACTACTGTGGTACAGGGTATAATAAGTTCGTGCATTTGTATGTAACGCCAAGAAGGAAAATTCTGAGACCCATCGTTTAGTATACCGATCGTCTTAGAATTAAATTCTGAGTTGATTTAGCGATGTGCACAAAGTACAGCTCGCAATTTAAGTCCGATCATCCTCAATTTTGGTTTTGCAAAAAATCGGTGCAGATTTAGATATAGCTGCCATATATATTTATCCCCGATTTGGTCATAGTTAGCGTGTTTATCAACCGATTTTCTTGAAATACCGTACATCCAAATATTTTATGAATCTCGAAAATCTTGCAAAATATCAGCCAAATCGGTTCAGATTTAGATATAGCTCCCATATATATCTTTCGTCCGATTTAGACTCATATGACCACAGAGGCCAAAGTTTACTACCGATCTCCGTGAAATTTTGCACAGAGGGTTGAATTGACATTCTACCAATGTTTGGTAAATTTGATTGAAATCGGTTCAAATTTAGATATAGCCCCCATATATATCTTTCGTCCGATTTGAACTTATATGGTCACAAAAGCCAGAGTTTTGCCGTGATTTGCTTCAAATTTTGCACAAGGGGTGCGTTTAATAGTATCGTTAAATGTGTCAAATTTTGTAAAAATCGGTTCAGATTTAGATATAACTCACATATATATCTTACGCCCGATTTGGACTTATATGGTCTCAAAAGCCAGAGTTTTACCCTGACTTACTTCAAATTTTGCACAAGCGATACTTTTAATGATACTATTGTATGTGCCAAATATCGTCAAAATCGATTCAGATTTAGATATAGCTCCCATATATATCTTTCGTCCGATTTGAACTTATATGGCCTCAAAATCCAGGGTTTTGTCGTGATTTGCTTCAAATTTCGCCCAAGGAGTACGTTTGGTAGTATCGGTAATTGTGCCAAATTTGGTTGAAATCGGTTCAGATTTAGATATGGCTCCCATATATATCTTCCGTCCGATTTGCACTCATATGACCATGGGGCCAAAGTTATACTGGCATTTACGTGAAATTCCGCATAGATAGCAGAATTATTATTCTAACTATACATGTCAAATTTAGTCAAAATCGGTTCAGATTATATATAGCTCCCATTTATACGTACACCAGAGTTGGGGAAATATGGTAGACTGTTACACATTTTAGACCCATTTTCAATGGATGTATACTCCAATTAACTGGATAGCGTTAGCTGATTTAAATTTTAATTCTAGAGATTTTGTAGAAGTAAAAAAATTGTCTCCTTTATGTTATATAGCTTCCAGCAAATGTGAAGTAGTTGAGATAGTAACACAAATTTTAGCCTACATAAGGGTGAAGGGTATAATATAGTCGGCACCGCCCGACATTAGACTTTACTTACTTGTTATACCCTCCACCATATGATGGCGGTATATTAACTTTATCATTCCGTTTGTAACACATCGAAATATTACCCCATAAAGTATATATATTCTGGGTCGTGGTGAAATTCTGAGTCGATCTGAGCATGTCTGTCCGTCCGTCCGTCTGTTGAAATCACGCTAACTTCCGAACGAAATAAGCTATCGACTTGAAACTTGGCACAAGTAGTTGTTATTGATGTAGGTCGGATGGTATTGCAAATGGGCCATATCGGTCCACTTTTACGTATAGCCCCCATATAAACGGATCCCCAAATTTGGCTTGCGATTGCTCTAAGAGAAGCAAATTTTATCCGATCCGGCTGAAATTTGGTACATGGTGTTAGTATATGGTCTCTAACAACCATGCAAAAATTGGTCCATATCGGTTCATAATTACATATAGCTCCCATATAAACCGACCCCCAGATTTGGCTTGCGGAGCCTCTAAGAGAACCAAATTTCATCCGATCCGGCTGAATTGTGGTACATGGTGTTAGTATATGGTCTCTAATAACCGTACAAAAATTGGTCCACATCGGTATATAATTATATATAGCCCCCATATAAACCGATCCCCCGATTTGGATTGCGGAGCCTTTAAGAGAAGCAAATTTCATCCGATCCTCCTGAAATTTGGTACATGGTATTGGTATATGTTCTCTAATGACCATGCAAAAATTGGTCCACATCGGTCCATAATTATATCTGGCCCCCATATTAACCGATCCCCCGATTTGGCTTGCGGAGCCCCTAAAAAACGAAAATTTCATCCGATCCGGCTGAAATGTGGTACATGGTGTTGGTATATGTTCTCTAATGACCATGCAAAAATTGGTCCATATCGGTCCATAATTATATATAGCCCCCATATAAATCGATTCCCAGATTTGTCCTCCGGAGCCTTTTGGAGGGGCAAAATTCATCCGATCCGGTTGAAATTTGAAAGATGGTGTTAGAATGTGGTCTCTCACAAACACGCAAGAATTGGTCCATGTCGTTCCATAATTATATATAGCCCCCATATAAACCGTTCCCCAGATTTGATCTCCGGAGCCTCTTGGAGGAGCAAAATTCATCCGTTCCGGTTGAAATTTGCAACGTGGTGTTAGTATAAGACCGCTAATATCCATGCCATCGGCAAGCGTTACCGCAACTCAAGTAATTCGATTGTGGATGGCAGTATTTAGAAGAAGTTTCTACGCAATCTATGGTGGAGGGTACATAAGCTTCGGCCTGACCGAACTTACGGCCGTATATACTTGTTTTTTACTAACATCGTGTTTCACCCTAGTGCATTAGCCGACTTAAATTTTGAGTCTATAGATTTTGTAGAAGTCTATCAAATTCTGTCCAGATCGATTGATATTTGGGACAAACCTTTATATATAGCCCCCAACACATTTGACGGATGTGATATGGTATCGAAAATTTAGATCTACAAAGTGGTGCAGGGAATAATATAGTCGGCATCACCCGACTTTAGACTTTCATTACTTGTTTATTTATGCAGAAATATTAGTAATTTATATTTTGTCATGGCTCGTCCCATTGTGCCACTTCTAGGGATATAGAGGGAAAAAAGTTACCAACCTAGTTGCAGTTGTCGCAATGATTCTTTGCAACAAATAATAAAAAAAAATGTCACGAAACCATAATGTTAGTTTTTTCGCTGAATTTTCTTCGTCTGTTTTCGTTTTCATTGTAACATTCATTGGTGCTGATTGTCAATTTTATTCGTTAGTTTGTTTAAATGCGGTTTATTTTGCCAAATTCGATTTCTTTGTCAACGGCGACAAATGTATGGTACTTCGATTTTTGTTCCTTATTGTTTTATTTTGTTTTCAGTCCATTCTTTCTCCAGCAGCAGCAGCATAGATCGGTCAACACCGTTTCTATGAAAATATAAAAATTGATGTTGAAAAATGTTTTCGTATAGCAAGTCACGTATTAGAAGCACCAATAATAAAGAAAAAACACAAACTAAGGGAACTTCATATATAGGAATAACAAAACGAAGCATGCTTTGAATATTCACTAGCATAGATGTTAGGCCTTACATGTGCGATGGAAAGCAAAGCGATGAAAGCGAAATGATTACGAAGTCGATGTAATGTTACAAAGTTCTGATAGTCACATGGTCCAAGGATAATACTGAGATGAATGTCGATACAATGTTGGCTGTTACTACTCGTACAGTGCATAAAATATTTATACCCTCAAACACGACATAGCAAAATTTTATTTGTCGCTGAGATATTTTTACCTGAGAAATCGCTGCTTCTAGATGCACAAAAAACCAAATAGGAGTGTTGGTGTATATGTGGAAGTACTGTTTTTGAATAAAATAAAATACAATACAATTTTTTTGCACGAGTTTAGTGAGTGTGTTTTAAGAAGTGAATTTATAAATTATTGCGAAAACCAAAACAAGTATATATGGCCATAAGTTCGACCAGGTCGAATCTTATGTACCTTCCACCGTGTACAAAGTTCTACTGTAGACTGTCACCACACCGAAAGAATTCTCTTCGTTAATTTTACGAAGAATTCTCCATTAACTATTCTACGTTAAAACAACGAAATGTTCATTCATTTACGTAAATTTTACGAAGAACTGTTTAAGAATATACGAAACATCTACGAAATATTGTACACTAGCGTAACCCGGCCCGCTTCGCTGCGCCTTCCGAAGCGTATTTGTAGGAACATTTTGCGTTAACTTAGTCAACCATATTCTTCGTGCTGAAACCAAATTCGAAAAGATTTGAATTCTGAAAATCGGACTAACAGGTTGGCTGATAAGTCCCCGGTCTAACCAAGAACAAGTATATACGGCCGTAAGTTCGGCCAGGCCGAAGCTTATGTACCCTCCATCATGGATTGCGTAGAAACTTCATCTAAACACTGCCATCCACAATCGAATTACTAAAGTTGCGGTAACGCTTGCCGATGGCAAGGTATCTTAAAGCCTCCTAACACCATCTTCTAAATTGTATGTAAGTCCATACGTGGTATATATTAAATCAAAAAAGATCGATCCAATACGTATATAATTCAGTTTGACAAAGTAGACATAAAATTTTGACAAAATTTTCTACAGAAATAAAATTTTAACAAAATTTTCTATTTTCACAAAATTTTCTATAGAAATAAAAATTTTGACAAAATTTTCTATAGAAAGAAAATTTTGTCAAAAATTTCTACAGAAATAAAATTTTAACAAAATTTTCTATAGAAATAAACTTTTGACAGAAATAAAATAAAAATAGAAATAAAATCTTGGTAGATTATTTTTGGCTCGAGTGGCAACCATGATTATGAACCGAATAAAATTTGAACAAATTTTCTATAGAAATAAAATTTTGACAAAATTTTCTATTGAAATAAAATTTTGACAATGATGAAAATTTTATTATGAACCGAATAAAATTTTAACAAAATTTTCTCTAGAAATAAAATTTTGACAAAATTTTCTATAGAAATAAAATTTTGGTAGATTATTTTTGGCTCTAGTGGCAACCATGATTATGAACCGATATGGACATATTTTTGTGTGATTAGACCAATTTTGGTATGGTTGTTAGCGACCGTATACTAACACCACGTGCCCAATTTGAACCGGATCGGATGAATTTTGCTCCTCCAAGAGGCTCCGGAGGTCAAATCTGGAGAATGTTTTATATGGGGGCTATATATAATTATGGACCGATATGGACCAATTCTGGCACGGTTGTTAAAGATCATATACTAACACCATGTTCCAAATTACAACGGGATTGGATGAAATTTGCTTCTCTTGGAGACTTCGCAATCAAATCTGGGGATCGGTTTATATGGGGCTATATATAATTATGAACCGATGTGGACCAATTTCTGCATGGTTGTTAGAGACCATATACCAATATCATGTACCAAATTTCAGCCGGATCGGATGAAATATGCTTCTCTTAGAGGCTCCACAAGCCAAATCTGGGGATCGGTTTATATGGGGGCTATATATAATTAAGGACCGATATGGACCAATTTTTGCATGGTTGTTAGAGACCATATACCAACATCATGTACCAAATTTCAGCCGGATCGGATGAAATTTTCTTCTCTTTGAGGCCCCGCAAGCCAAATCTGGGGATCGGTTTATATGGGGGCTATATATAATTATGGACCGATGTGAACCAATTTTTGCATGGTTATTAGAGACCATATACCAACACCATGTACCAAATTTCAGCCGGATCGGATGAAATTTGCTTCTCTTTTAGGCTCCGCAAGCCAAATCTGGGGATCGGTTTATATGGGGGCTATATATAATTATGGACCGATGTGGACCAATTTTTGCATGGTTGTTAGAGACCATATACCAACACCATATACCAAATTTCAGCCGGATCGGATGAAAAATGCTTCTGTTAGAGGCTTCACAAGCCAAATCTGGGGATCGGTTTATATGGGGGCTATATATAATTATGGACCGATGTAGACCAATTTTTGCATGGTTGTTAGAGACCATATACCAACACCATATACCAAATTTCATCCGGATCGGATGAAATATGCTTCTGTTAGAGGCTCCACAAGCCAAATCTGAAGGTCCCTTTATATGGGGGCTATACGTAAAAGTGGACCGATATGGCCCATTTTCAATACCATCCGACCTACATCGATAACAACTACTTGTGCCAAGTTTCAAGTCGATAGCTTGTTTCGTTCGGAAGTTAGCGTGATTTCAACAGACGGACGGATGGACGGACGGACGGACGGACATGCTTAGATCGACTCAGAATTTCACCACGACCAAGAATATATATACTTTATGGGGTCTTAGAGCAATATTTCGATGTGTTACAAACGGAATGACAAAGTTAATATACCCCCATCCTATGATGGAGGGTATAAAAACAAATTTTTTTGTCAAAATTCGTTTTTATTATTCAACATAGTTCCCTTCAAGAGCGATACAACGATTATAACGACCTTCCAATTTTTTGATACCATTTTGGTAGTACTCCTTCGGTTTTGCCTCAAAATAGGCCTCAGTTTCGGCGATCACCTCTTCATTGCAGCCAAATTTTTTTCCCTGCGAGCATCCTGTTGAGGTCTGAGAACGAGAAAAAGTCGCTGGGGGCCAGATCTGGAGAATACGGTGGGTGGGAAAGCAATTCGAAGCCCAATTCATGAATTTTTGCCATCGTTCTCAATGACTTGTGGCACGGTGCGTTGTCTTGGTGGAACAACACTTTTTATACCCTCCACCATAGGATGGATTAACTTTGTCATTCCGTTTGTAACACATCGAAATATTGCTCTAAGACCCCATAAAGTATATACAGTTTGTCAAGAAAGTGTTTTGACAATGGGATAAAAATTATGTTTTGTTCCAAAATTAAATATAATGAAATTTTAAAAAAATATTTTATTATGTATTTTGCAAAGTATACATACGTACACAGAATTAAAAATTTAATAAAATATTTAATATTTCAATTATTTCTAGAATTTGAAATATTTGGCAATGTCAAAAGACTTTCTTGACATACTGTATATTCTGGGTCGTGGTGAAATTCTAAGTCGATCTGAGCATGTCCGTCCGTCCGTCTGTTGAAATCACGCTAACTTCCGAACGAAACAAGCTATCGACTTGAAACTTGGCACAAGTAGTTGTTATTGATGTAGGTCGGATGGTATTGCAAATGGGCCATATCGGTCCACTTTTACGTATAGCCCCCATATAAACGGACCCCCAAATTTGGCTTGCGAGGCCTCTAAGAGAAGCAAATTTCATCTGATCCGGCTGAAATTTGGTACATGGTGTTAGTATATGGTATCTAACAACCATGCAAAAATTGGTTTATATCGGTCCGCTTTTACGTATAGCCCCCATATAAACGGACCCCCAAATTTGGCTTGCGATTTCTCTAAGTGAAGCAAATTTCATCCGATCCAGAAGAAATTTAGTACATGGTGTTAATATATGGTCTCTAATAACCATGCAAAATTTGGTCCATATCGGTCCACTTTTACGTATAGCCCCCATGTAAACGGACCCCCAAATTTGGCTTGCGATTGCTCTAAGAGAAGCAAATTTCATCCGCTCCGGCTGAAATTTGGTACATGGTGTTAGTATATGGTCTCTAACAACCATGCAAAAATTGGTCCACATCGGGCCATAATTATACATAGCCCCCATATAAACCGATCCCCCGATTTGGCTTGTGGAACCTCTAAGAGAAGCAAATTTCATCCGATCCGGCTGAAATTTGGTACATGGTGTTGGTATATGTTCTCTAATGACCATGCAAAAATTTGTCCACATCGACCCATAATTATATATAGCCCCCATATAAGCCGATCCCCAGATTTGACCTCCGGAGCTTCTTAGAGAAGCAAATTTCATCCGATCCGGCTGAAATTTGGTACATGGTGTTAGTATATGGTCTCTAACAACCATGCAAAAATTGGTCCACATCGGGCCATAATTATACATAGCCCCCATATAAACCGATCCCCCGATTTGGCTTGTGGAGCCTCTAAGAGAAGCAAATTTCATCCGATCCGGCTGAAATTTGGTACATGATGTTGGTATATGTTCTCTAATGACCATGCAAAAATTTGTCCACATCGACCCATAATTATATATAGCCCCCATATAAGCCGATCCCCAGATTTGACCTCCGGAGCTTCTTAGAGAAGCAAAATTCATCCGATCCGGTTGAAATTTAGTACGTGGTGTTAGTATATGGTCTCTAACAACAATGCAAGAATTGGCCCATATCGATCCATAATTATATATAGCCCCTATATAAACCGATCCCCTGATTTGGCTTGTGGAGCCTCTAAGAGAAGCAAATTTCATCCGATGCGGCTGAAATTTGGTACATGGTGTTGGTATATGTTCTCTAATGACCATGCAAAAAGTGGTTCACATCGACCCATAATTATATATAGCTCCCATATAAGCCGATCCCCAGATTTGACCTCCGGAGCTTCTTAGAGAAGCAAAATTCATCCGATCCGGTTGAATTTTGGTACGTGGTGTTAGTATATGGTCTCTAACAACCATGCAAGAATTGGCCCATATCGCTCCATAATTATATATAGCCCCCATATAAACCGATCCCCCGATTTGGCTTGTGGAGCCTCTAAGAGAAGAAAATTTCATCCGATCCGGCTGAAATTTGGTACATGGTGTTGGTATATGTTCTCTACTGACCATGCAAAAATTTGTCCACATCGACCCATAATTATATATAGCTCCCATATAAGCCGATCCCCAGATTTGACCTCCGGAGCTTCTTAGAGAAGCAAAATTCATCCGATCCGGTTGAAATTTGGTACGTGGTGTTAGTATATGGTCTCTAACAACCATGCAAGAATTGGCCCATATCGCTCCATAATTATATATAGCCCCCATATAAACCGTTCCCCAGATTTGATCTCCGGAGCCTCTTGAAGGAGCAAAATTCATCCGATCCGGTTGAAATTTGCAACGTGGTGTTAGTATAAGGCCGCTAATAAACATGCCAAAATTGGTCCATATCGGTCTATAGTTATATATAGCCGATCCCCAATCACACAAAAATTGGTCCATATCGGTTCATAATCATGGTTTCCACTCGAGCCAAAAATAATCTACCAAAATTTTATTTTTATAGAAAACATTTTCAAAATGTTATTTCTATAGAAAATTTTGTCAAAATTTTATTTGTATAGAAAATTTTGTCAAAATTTTATTTCTATAGAAAATTTTTCCAAATTTTATTTCTATGGAAAATGTTGTCAAAATTTTATTTCTATAGAATTTTTTTCCAAATTTTATTTCTATAGAAAATTTTGTCCAAATTTTACTTCTATAGAAAATGTTGTCAAAATTTTATTTCTATAGAAACTTTAAACGTAATTATATACGTATTTAATCGGCCTTTTTTAGTTTAATATATACCACGTATGGACTATGTGGTATATTACGGTGTTAGGACGTTTTAGGATACCTTGCCATCGGCTTCAGTAGAAGTTTCTACGCAATCCATGGTGGAGGGTACATAAGCTTCGGCCTGGCCGAACTTACTGCCGGATATACTTGTTTCTTCTTCATATGGGGCCGTTTTGCCGCTATTTCGACCTTCAAACGCTCCAATAACGCCATATAATAGTCACTGTTGATGGTTTTTCCCTTCTCAAGATAATCGATAAAAATTATCTCTATCTCACAAACTAATTGCCTTACAGACGTCAAATTTTGACACGAATCATTTGAAGGTTGGTACTATGTAAAATGAATATGCATTACTTGCTTTTTCGTTTATAGGTACAAATACGGCGGATATGCATATGTAAAACAGTTCGTCTTAAAAAATGTCGGGGAGAGGTTGTACCCTTTCCTCCAAATATTTTAAATAATGTTCGTTATTCAAGTAGTTGGACAATCTTCTATATTTCTTGTGAATTTTAAGTGTGGTTTGTCAAGGAAAGGTATCCTTCTCCTCAAAATATCTGAAAATTAAGCACTATATTATAATAACAAACAAAGAATTACTGTTTCCCATTCAATAAATCGAAAAAACCATACGTAGTAAAAAATTTTACCAATGTTTACTAAAATGTTGGAAAATTATGCACCCTCTACGTTGGCTGCCAATTACATGTAAATTTAAGTTCTTTATTAAAAAGAAGTCTGGCAGAAGCCTGTGCAAAAATCATAAAATTATGTACCGAGTTCCCATTTACGGACAACCCTCTACTTTCAATTTAAGAAGAAAAGAAAAAAAGAAAAAAAAAACGGACAAAAGGGAATCCTCTCCCCACCTTCGCTCCACTCCGATTTGATAATGGACTATCACGTACCCTATATTAATTTCACAACTTCTCAATGGTCTCCATAAATTCTATCGAAGTAAATCGACAAAGTTTATTTCAATTTTCTCCTTCCCCAACCAGATATCGAAAAATCATATACTAATTTAAAAATCATGTATAAATTTAATCACCTCCTCCCACGTTCCCTGTAAATTTCAAGTAGAATGGAGAAGTTTAAATTTTGCTCTATTGTTTTAAAGGGACGTCACTTGCAAGTAACACGGTAAAGTTAATTGTTTCTCTGTATGTACTTAAGAGAAGCGGATGTCTCCCTATGCCCTTTTATTTTTATTAAAAAATCAGAAACCTAATATAAATCTCATAACCTCACCCATTTTTACCGTAACATTTCAGTCAGGGGAGTTTAGTCGGGCAAAGGGTTGGTCCCCCTCCCCGACCAAATATCGAAAAATAATGCAGCGGATTTTTGTCTAGATGCCAACCCTAACATTCAATGAAAATTTCAAGCAAATCGCATAATTTTGTTCCAAGTTTTAAAAAGTATGGCAAGGGGGAGGTCCCCCTCCCCGTCCACATATGAAATCATCAGGTACTCCATATTAATTCCATAACCTCACCGCACGTTCTCTGTAAATCTCAGATAATTTAGAGAATTTTAGAGTAAGAATTAAAAAAATGGGCAAATTATTAAAATTTTGTCGATAAAAATGCAATATCCATTCTTGAAAAATTGCTCATTTTTGAAAATATTTTAAGTCAAACGTTTCATATAAGCGTTAGAATGCATAAAATATCATAAAAATTATATATTTAAATATTTATTTAGCAAAATATCATATTTGTTAATACACATCCAAAACACTGAATTCGGATCACACCTTAAGAAGTGATGCAAATTCAGTGCAACGGCTGTTTATATGATGGACATCACTCCTACGATAAGCCCATGTTAAATTCATCGTTTCTGTGCCAATTTCGCACCACTTCCGGATCCAGAACGAACATTTTCACTGCTTTTTTTGGCGACGCTTTTTGTGCTTTAAATCTGAAGCAATTTTAAGGAAACTTCGCAAAATTTTATTTATGATTTATCGCTCGATATATTTGTATTAGAAGTTTAGGAAAATTAGAGTAATTTTTACAACTTTTCGACTAAGCAATGGCGATTTTACAAGGAAAATGTTACCAACATTGACCATTTTTGTCGAAATCAGAAAAACATATATATGGGAGCTATATCTAAATCTGAACCGATTTCAACCAAATTTGGCACGCATAGCTACAATGCTAATCCTACTAGCTGTGCAAAATTTCAACTAAATCGGAGCAAAAAATTGGTCTCTGTGATCATATGAGTGTAAATCGGCCGAAAGCTATATATGGGAGCTATATCTAAATCTGAACCGATTTCAACCAAATTTGGCACGCATAGCAACAATGCTAATTCTACTCCCTGTGCAAAATTTCAACCAAAGTGGGCCAAAACTCTGGCTTCTAGGACCATATTAGTCAATATCGGGCGAAAGATATATATGGGAGCTATATCTAAATCTGAACCGATTTCAATAAAATTTTGCAGACTTGACTATACTACTAATTGTACTCCTAGTGCAAAATTTCAACCAAATTCGGCCACAAATCTGGCTTCTGGGGCCATATAAGTCCATATCGGGCGAAAGATATATATGGGAGCTATATCTAAATCTGAAGCGATTGCAATCAAATTTTGCACACTTATCTATACGACTAAGTGTTATGTTTGTACAAAATTTCAAGCAAATCGGTATAAAAATCTGGCTGCTGGATCCATATTAGTGCATATCGGGCGAAAGATATATATGGGAGCTATATCTAAATCTGAACCGATTTCTTCCAAAATCAATAGGGTCCTATTCTGACCCAAATTAGGACCATGTGCCAAATTTGAAGGCGATTGGACTTAAATTGCGACCTAGACTTTGACCACAAAAATGTGTTCACAGACAGACGGACGGACGGACGGACGGACAGACGGACATGGTTATATCGACTCAGGGACCCACCCATTATTGCCAAAGACACCATGTGTCTATCTCGTCTCCTTCTGGGTGTTACAAACATATGCACTAACTTATAATACCCTATTCCACAGTGTGGCGCAGGGTA
This sequence comes from Haematobia irritans, assembly GCF_050003625.1. NCBI lineage: Eukaryota > Metazoa > Arthropoda > Insecta > Diptera > Muscidae > Haematobia > Haematobia irritans. Next base: position 151,550,497 of record NC_134400.1, on the reverse strand, counting down.
TAAATATGGGAAACATTTAAATCTGAAACAGTTTTAAGGAAGCTTCGCAAAAGTTTATTTATGATTTATCGCTCGATATATATGTATTAGAAGTTTAGGAAAATTAGAGTAATTTTTACAACTTTTCGACTAAGCAGTGGCGATTTTACAAGGAAAATGTTGGTATTTTGACCATTTTAGTCGAAATCAGAAAAACATATATATGGGAGCTATATCTATATCGGAACCGATTTCAACCAAATTTGGCACGCATAGCTACAATGCTAATTCTACTCCCTGTGCAAAATTTCAACTAAATCGGAGTTAAAAATTGGCCTCTGTTGTCATATGAGTGTAAATCGGGCGAAAGCTATATATGGGATATATATCTAAATCTGAACCGATTTCAACCAAATTTGGCATGCATAGCTACAATGCTAATTCTACTCCCTGTGCAAAATTTCAATTAAATCGTAGCAAAAAATTGGCCTCTGTGGTCATATGAGTGTAAATCGGGCGAAAGCTATATATGGGAGCTATATCTAAATCTGAACCGATTTCAACCAAATTTGGCACACATAGCTACAATGCTAATTCTACTCCCTGTGCAAAACTTCAACTAAAAGGGAGCAAAAAATTGGCCTCTGTGGTCATTTGAGTGTAAATCGGGCGAAAGCTGTATGTGGGAGCTATATCTAAATCTGAACCGATTTCAACCAAATTTGACACGCATAGCTATAATGCTAATTCTACTCCCTGTGCAAAATGTCAACTAAATCGGAGCAAAAAATTGGCCTCTGTGAGCAAATGAGTGTAAATCGGGCGAAAGCTATATATGGCAGCTATATCTAAATCTGAACCGATTTGGCTCATATTTTGCAAGTTTTTCGAGACTCATAAAATATTCGGATGTACGGAATTTGAGGAAGATCGGTTGATATACACGCCAAGTATGACCAGATCGGTGAAAAATATATATGGCAGCTATATCTAAATCTGAACCAAAATCAATAGGGATCGTCTTTGAGCCGAAACAGGACCCTATACCAAATTTTAGGACAATCGGACTAAAACTGCGAGCTGTACTTTGCACACAAAAATACACCAACAGACAGACAGACGGACAGACAGACAGACAGACAGGCAGACAGACGGACATCGCTAAATCGATTTAGAATTTAATTCTAAGACGATCGGTATACTAAACGATGGGTCTCAGACTTTTCCTTCTTGGCGTTACATACAAATGCACAAACTTATTATTTTACTTATTATATTATGTACCACAGTAGTGGTGAAGGGTATAAAAATTGGATAATAAGAACATAAAAGTGTAACAAAAAATCTTGTTAAAAATAAAAAGTGAAATTGGATTTTTAAATGTCTTCATCCAAATGAACTTCCAAGGCACACCTTCTAAAGCAATGCAAAGGGTCCAAAAAATGGCCTATGACAAGCCAATTTAAAATTCCTTGGAGATGATCCAAATTTGCGCTACTTCCGGATTGGAGATCCAAACTACTTTTTTGGAAGATCTTTTTTAGCTGGGATGGAATCGGACTATACTGAGAGAAGTTCACAACTGCTTGTATAATCTAAATGAGCCTGAAATAATAGGCGGCCACTACTCCTAACCTTTATGAACTTCAATAGAGGCGAACATCTATTTTTTTCCATTTTAGACTGCATGAATTTTATATGACACATGATTGTTTTATTGGTCACATATAAAATAAATATTACATAATCATAAAGTACGAGATTTGATAATCAAGAGCTGGACCATGTGGATCAAGACAAATAACAATTGTGAAAAAATGGATACATGATAAATACTCAATACCGACAATCTTTGGTGGCCCTATGTTAGCATTTTAGTGGATATGCAAAAAGGGGTCATAGGCTCCATTGGTCAGTGTAAAATGAAATTGAAGAAAGACAATGCAAGGTTATTTTTTAGTGCACACTTCAAACAAGGAAGCAAGGAAGGCGACATATGTGGACCAATTTGCAGAATAGCCCTATGCTGCCCTCACACGAGACTTGAGAGGCTAACCAAAAATATTGTGTTCACCTTTCTTTTCATTGTGGTTGCAGATTTTATTGCATCAGCGAATATAATCCATAATATTGACCAAGTATTTTTTTGGGAAATAAAAGCAAACAAATACCGCGAGCTCTTCGGCAGGAACTGCATTAAACAGAGCAGTCGCACAGTAAGCAGTATAGGGCCCAGTGAATGAGTAGCACAAATATATGGCACAAACTTCATGATTCATTCAGCCACATTTTGAGTGTGGCAATAATTCCATTCCTTTGGTCTTGGCCTGATTTTGGATTGATACGAGGGTTGGTAAAAATTTAATTTTTTTAAAATTTAATTTATTTCTACAGAAATTTTTGTGGAAATTTTATTTCTATAGAAAATTTTGTCAAAATTTTATTTTTATAGAAAATTTTGTCAAAATTTTATTTCTATAGAAAATTTTGTCAACATTTTATTTCTATAGAACATTTTGTCAACATTTTATTTCTATAGAAAATTTTGTCAAAATTTTATTTCTTTAGAAAATTTTGTGAAAATTTTATTTCTATCGAAAAAATTGTCAAAATTTTATTTCTACAGAAATTTTTGTGAAATTTTCATTTCTATAGCAAATTTTGTCAAAATATTATTTCCATAGCAAATTTTGTCAAAATTTAATTTCGATAGAAAATTTTATTTGTATAGAAAATGTTGCCAAATTTTATTTCTATAGAAAATTTTGTCAAAATTTTATTTCTATAGAAAATTTTGTCAAAATTTTATTTCTATAGAAAATTTTGTCAAAATTTTATTTCTATAGAAAATTTTGTCAAAATTTTATTTCTATAGAAAATTTTGTCAAAATTTAGTTTCTATAGAAAATTTTGTCAAAATTTTATTTCTACAGAAGTTTTTGTGAAATTTTCATTTCTATAGAAAATTTTATCAAACAATTTTATTGCCATAGAAATTTTTTTTTTAATTTTATTTATATAGACAATTTTCTCAAAATTTTATTTCTATAGAAAATGTTCCCAAAATTTAATTTTGATAGAAAATTTTATTTCTATAGAAAATTTTGTCAAAAATTTATTTCTATAGAAAATTTTGTCAAAATTTTATTTCTATAGAAAATTTTGTCAAAATTTTATTTCTATAGAAAATTTTGTCAAAATTTTATTTCTATAGAAAATTTTGTTTCTATACAAAATTTTCTCAAAATTTTATTTCTATAGAAAATTTTGTCAACATTTTACTTCAATAGACAATTTTATTAAAATTTTATTTCTATAGAACATTTTGTCAAAATTTTATTTCTACTGAAATTTTTGTCAAAATTTCATATCTATAGAAAATTTTGTAAAATTTTTATTTTTATAGAAAATTTTGTCTAAATTTTATTTCTATAGAAAATTTTGTCAAAATTTTATTTCTATAGAAAATTTTGTCAAAATTATATTTCTATAGAAAATTTTGTCAAAATTTTATTTCTATAGAAAATTTTGTCAACGTTTTATTTCTATAGAAAATTTTGTCAAAATTTTGTTTATATGGAAAATATTGTCAAAATTTTATTTCTATGGAAAATTGTGTAAAAATTTTATTTCTATAGAAAATTTTGTCAACGGCTTATTTCTATAGATAATTTATAAAGTATCGCCTTGCAAAATCTATCGAAACATCATCAACTCTACCAATGTACCAAACAATAAAAAATCTACAATTTTTCTGCCAACTGTGGCAACCGTGAATACAATCCTACATACACTGAAAAAAATATTGTCGTGAGGCCAAAGATTTCATGTCCGTAAAATACGAATGCAAATTTTGCATAGCATAGAAGACGCATTTCTCTAATATAAAGTTTTTTCCTTGTCCAAAAGTCGATAAACTTTTCAATGAAGTCGTATTGTCCTTGTAATTAGGTGATTTCACTTAAAAGTGGGTATCAAAACATGAAAGAACAATTTTTTTGGGTAAGATCAACTTGACTTTAATAATTCAGAAAATTTCTTTGAAATTAATGAAATTGTCTTTATATTTGTTGCCTTTTGCGTCTTGACTGCAAAGCAAAAAATCGTTCAAAAATAGGAGATATTTTTCAAGTCTTTATTTTAAAGACGTTTCTACTTGAAACATAGCATAATTTCTACTGAAGTCATGTCTGAATTTGGAAAATAAAGTTGTCGTTAACTTGTTTTTAAATGACTTTGATAGCATATGAAGAAAAAAAGCTGAAAAAAACAAAATTTGCTTCCTAGAAGCAAGTACACAAAATTCCAAAATTCCGGAAACTAAATTTTCAATTTGTTACCAAAGTTTCACTCCGATTTACTTGAAATTTTGCACAGGTTGCATAATTACCATTCTAACTACGCATGCCGAGTTTGGTTGAAATCTTATGCGCTTTACAGACTATCGGTTATTCCGGACGGAATGTCGGTGTTTGTAAAGAATCTTACAGTGTGTCGGATCGATACGACTTGTCGGCGATGACTAAATAATCGGTAAATGTGTTATCGATCCCATAAACATGCAGCAGTATTGATTATGCCTTCGGACTTAACTTATAATGTGCACAATATATGGGATATGTTCGACACGAGCACTGTCGTCCGGAATAACTGATAGTCTGTAAAGCGCATTACGCCCGATATGCCAGAAGCCATATTTTTTTCTCTGATTTGCTTCAAATTTTGCAAAAGAAGTATATTTGATGATATCGTCAAGTGTGCCGAGTTTAATTTAAATCGGTTCTGATTTAGGTATAGCCCCCATATCTACGTACATTTGTAGAAATTCATTATTTTACCCGAGTTAGTGACGTTTAGTGCAAGTTTTGGCGCGTTTAGCTAAGCACGGGAAAGGTCGTTGGAAAGGTATTTGAGAGAGCTTTATTTATTTCCCAAAATTTGAATTTTTTGGGGCAAGGAACAATTTTTTTTTCAAAAATTCCGATTTTTTGGGAATTAAAAATATGAATTGAAATCTTAATAACTTTTGGACTAATTGTGACATCATTATGATTTTTGCAGGAAAAATTGTTTTAGAAATATTGCTGAATATACCATACCCAAAATTGGTTTCAAAAATCCTCTAAATCTCTAAAGTGAAGGCATATATTGAAAAGACGTTTTTTTGTAATTTGCATATTTCTCAGCTGTTTACTGGTAGGATGTTGAAATCTTTCACAGTTAGTTAGTGAACACATAGGGCTTTTTGGAAAACAGATCGGCTAAGCAACTGGTGCTTTGCCGAATGAGAATTTTTGAATTTTTTTTTCCGCAGTTTTTATACCCTGCTCCACACTGTGGAACAGGGTATTATAAGTTAGTGCATATGTTTGCAACACCCAGAAGGAGACGAGATAGACACATTGTGTCTTTGGCAAAAATGCTCAGGGTGGGCTCTTGAGTCGATATAGCGATGTCCGTCTGTCCGTGAACATATTTTTGTAATCAAAGTCTAGGTCGCAGTGTTAGTCCAATCGACTTCAAATTTGGCACAAGTATGTGTTTTGGCTCATAATAGAATCCTATCGATTTTGGAAGAAATCGGTTCAGATTTAGATATAGCTCCCATATATATATATATATATATATATATATATATATATATATATATATATATATATATATATATATATATATATATATATATATATATATATATATATATATATATATATATATATATATATATATATATATATATATATTATATATATATATATATATATATATATATATATATATATATATATATATATATATATATATATATATATATATATATATATATATATATATATATATATATATATATATATATATATATATATATATATATATATATATATATATATATATATATATATATATATATATATATATATATATATATATATATATATATATATATATATATATATATATATATATATATATATATATATATATATATATATATATATATATATATATATATATATATATATATATATATATATATATATATATATATATATGTATATATATATATATATTTCGCCCGATATGGACTTATGTGGACCCAGAAGCCAGAGTTTTACCCCAAGTTGCTTTAAATTTTGCACAAGAAGAACAATTTGTACTATAGTCACGTGTGCCAAATTTTATTCAAATCGGTTCAAATTTAGATATAGCTCCCATATATATCTTTCACGCGATATGGACTAATACGGTCCCAGAAGCCAGAGTTTTACCCCAATTTGGTTGAAATTTTACACAGGGAGTAGAATTAGCATTGTAGCTATGCGTGCCATATTTGGTTGAAATCGGTTCAGATTTAGATATAGCTCCCATATATAGCTTTGGCCCGATTTACACTCATATGGCCACAGAGCTCAATTTTTTGCTCCGATTTAGTTGAAATTCTGCACAGGGAGTAGAATTAGCATTGTAGCTATGCGTGTCAAATTTGGTTGAAATAGGTTCAGATTTAGATATAGCTCCCATGTTTTTCTGATTTCGACAGAAATGGCCAAAATACCAACATTTTCCTTGTAAAATCGCCACTGCTTAGTCGAAAAGTTGTAAAAGTAAAGTCACTTTTAGTTTTCCTAAACTTGTAATACATATATATCGAGCGATAAATCATAAATAAACTGTTGCGAATTTTCCTTAAAATTGCTTCAGATTTAAATGTTTCCCATATTTTTTTATTTATTACTAACAAAGTGTTCCAGCCTAGTGCATTAGCCGACTTAAATTTTGAATCTATAGATTTTGTAGAAGTCAATAAAATCTTTCAGATCGAGTGATATGTAAATGTATGTATTTGGGACAAAGCTTTATATATAGCCCCCAACACATTTGACGGATGTGATATGGTATCGAAAATTTAGATCTACAAAGTGGTGCGGGGTATAATATAGTCGGCCCCGCCCGACTTTAGACTTTCCTTACTTGTTTTCTCCTAGCATTCGTAGAATTTTGTAGGGAATACAGCTAAGAAGAAAAATTTCGGATTCACCCACAAACAGAATTTCGAGGTTCAAAATACTGACCCCACTTTGTCAAAATTTTGCAAAAAAATTAATTGAGGGCTCCATATCAGCCGAAGGGTAAAAGATAATTGCACACACATGCGAAATTTTTTGAAGAGCTTTACAAGTTCTATCAAGCAAGGAAAATAATCGAAATCGGTTGAAAATTGCGGAGTTAACAGCTAAAACGATACCCCCGAGGTGACCAACTTTCAACGCCTACAGGTCAGCCCGTGGACCCACTAGGCACCCACAAATTATGTTGATATCTTTATCCGTACAAATGTTACAGGATTATTAAAAAAAAATAACGATTTGGAACCACTGTGCGTCAATCGACACTACAACGGACAAAGCTATATTGTCTCAGAATTTTATCACGACGCACGATGTGTTGCAAACGGGATTAAAATGTTGGTATACTGCCATCTTTTGGTGGCGGGTATAAAAACATATTAAATTTAAAAATATTGTGTTTAATAAATTTAATACCAAAAACATTTTTGACACTAAAACATATAAATATCACGCACTTTTCAGTCCCTATATATGTTATGTCTTCTATAGATCCTTCTCTTTTTTGTTTTGAACCAACCTCGTTCTTTGTGCAGTTTTTGCTGTCTTTTGTCCTAGACTATAGCGCAACATTGTATTTCAAAAAAATAGGTACCTAAAATATCGACAAAGAAACAACATCGGGACAAAAGAAAAACAGAAAATATTTTTTTCTTAACTATACCACACTCATCTAGGTATGTCATGCTCCATGCAACATACAATATTTCCCCTGTAATATAATGTGCAAAATAAAGTCTTAAAAATGGGAAAAATTAAAGCAAAAAAAACGCAAGTTAAAAACTTTTATTGATAGATTGCAAGTTGTTGTCCGGTGATTTCCGTCGTGACCTGCGTTATGCAAAATGTGAAAAATTCACCTTAAACATCGACAGCAGCAGTAACAACGCCATTCAAGTAGACATAGAAAAACTAAAATTTTCCAGAAAAAAAGCTAAATGAATAAAGTCAAAATAACAACTGCTAGTTAGTCAACCATGTCATACTATAGTTAGAAAAAAAAAAACGGGCGGCTTAATACTTTCATCTGCTGCTCTCCCCAGCAACGCGTTTTTTGTTTACTTTTCGTATGTAAGCTAATAATGTCACTTGCTGCCTGCCTACGAGTGTAGTGTCCAGAATAAATGGAGTTTTCCAACAAAAAAGGCTGCTAGTATAGTTGCTGTACAATATTCACTCTGGAGAAATAGAGACCTTAATGAAAGAGGTCGGTCAAATAGTGGTTTTAATACTGGGAGAAAAGATTTTGTACTTCTTCTTCACATATCCGAGTGCCAAAATTTAAATGGGCTTCTTAGGCCATCAGGTCATTTTGAAGTTTCGTGTTGATACATCTAAATTTAAGACCATCTTTTCGATACAAAAAAAAAAAACTTGTTGATGTTATGTCGAAACTGGTATTGAACCTATTACCCTTGGTATGCAAGTTAGTTATTTCATTGTCTTAAAAGACTGATGACTAATATCACAATACATCTAAGACCATCTTTTCGGTAAAAAAAACTTGTTGGTGTTATGTCGAAACTGGGATTGAACCTATGACCCTTGGTATGCAAGTTAGTTATTTCATTGTCGTAAAAGACTGAGAACTAATATCACCGACTTATATGTGTAAACATAACCATAGCGATAGGCCAACACTTGTTTACGAACACTTCGCCAAATTAAAATCTATTCCAATTCCTTGGTGACAATTTTCAGTTTTTCCATCGCATGGTTGACCGTATGGAATGCCGTCCTGTGTCACTGCTTGGGCTGATTGTGTCCCCTATTTATGTATGTTGAAATGGCATGAAAAGCCGTGGTCGTACTATGTACTTTTGCGGAATCCATGTTGATGATCGCTGGAAACTTCTCTACAAGTCTAGGGAGGAGAAGAGCCTCAAGTGTCTTGGCTACTGTCAAGAGAAGTGAAATCGGTCTGTACAATTCACCCTTGATCGAGTCTTTGCCGGGCTTCAGTAGTGGAATCACACTACCCATTTCCCGGACATCGGATATAATGAGCGATTCCAAGGACAAATTGAGGAATCTGCTCAAGTACTCAACTCCCAGTATTCCCAGATGCTTCAGGATTAGCATAGAGATTCCGTCGGGGTCCAGCATTTTGGATGGTTTCGCACTGTTGATGACATCGGTAACTTCGGCTGTGGTAAATTGTGGCGTATTGTCGGCTGGCAGACCACAGATGCTCTCCTTTTTGCTCTATCACTTTCGGGATGCTGGACAAATTGTCGGTTGAAAAATCTGGCGCACCTCTTCGGATCAGTCACCGTCACGTCGGTAAAGGTGACTGACATTCCATTATTCCTAGTAGCGGTGTTCGAGAGGGATCACACTGTTGACCCCAATTTACCTGTTCCTGTGCTTAAGCTACTTTGTTCCAGTTGCTCTAACCATGTGTTCTGCTTGTGCTCGTCGACTATCTTATTGATCTCTAGATGCAGTTCCCTGGTTATAGGATCAGCCGTGTTAGCATGACGGTGTTCATAACGCGTGTCCCGCCGGTTCTGCTGGTAAGTTGGGCCATACTGGGTATGAAGCGAGCGGATGTTGCGTTAACTATGCCCCGGAACACTTTCTGAGCAACATGAACATGAGAGAGGGACGGGAGCTCAATGAAGTGGCGGTCTGTGTATTCTCTGAAGCCTTCCCAGTTGGCTATCTTTTGGTTGATAAACGTCCGTCATTCAGAGGTTATGAAATCGGAGAGTCGGTTCATGGTGTGAATTATGGGGAAAATGACGGATTGCCAATATATGTTACATCACATATCATACCAGTAACTGACGCTAAAGATAAATCTGGCGAATTGCTGCAATCACCAATAATTCTCTTCGTTCACCGTGCAAAATGTGGAGTCATATATCTGCTCTGCCAAAGCTATGACTCTCTGGTCATTACCAAGGAGAGAATGCCGTCATGGCCCGGCAGCTATGATGATCCTGTTTTGTTCAGAGTATTAGTTGATAATGCTTTTGCATTCCAAGATGGTTGGCGATCGAACAGTAATGTCTGCTATTGCCCTCCGGAAATCTGTGGCTATATTAACTTTTTGTGGCTTCGTGTTATTTTCCAGCCATGTAAAACATTCCGCATTTCTGCATGCAGAATTTAGCTGTGGTCCGATAATGGTCATCCATCTTTAATGATCTGAACCTTTATATGTCTTAAGTCCAGTATTGTCTAAAGCGTTCTGGTTGACGTAGTCTTCATTGCCCCAGTTATGCCACGGCAATACGTCCGTTGTAAAATTTCAATGTTGTACTTGCTTTCCATCGATGTCCACCAGACTATCAACGCCTATGTTAGGACCCAATTTGAAGTTAGGGAACGCCAATCCCATCGATCCCACGTGGTCTGACCCAACGAGAAAGAGACTAGGATACTAGTGAAGGTTGAATTTGTGACCCTAATGGGAATCGTTTTTAATACACCTTTTATTTTATTCAAGATTTTTCTCTTAATAGAGAAATATTTTCGGAAGCATCGCCCCTTAGAAGTTATTATGAAATATAACATTGTCTAAACTATCCAGAGAGAAGACAATTAGAACTCTCAGTCTCAGTGGAGATAAACGAAAACTCTTAAATTTTGATTTATAATCAAAAAAGCAACATGTGGTCATAATGTTTAGTGTGTTCTTATCGTGAACTTGTATCTTGTCTTCATCTTTTCGCTGATTTGTTGGTTATATTTGTATTTGGCCAGAAACTAGACACCGACTATCTTTAAAATTATTCCCATGCTCCTTTTGGTTGTTGTGTTGCGAAATCACGATCTTTTTATGACTTTAACTAAACAATTTGCAGCCTCCTGTCATAGAATATGAGTTAAGACTTGAGAACAGTGGTTTTTAAAAGAATTTTTTGTCGTTGGAATAAGCATATAAATGACCAGTTAACCCTAGACAGATTTCCTACGACTAAGATACGTATGTCCTTTCAGTTTTATGTAAGTACAAAATATTTTTACCATGAAAATAAACTATGTCACGTGTGGTTATCTTTCCAGTAACTTCTAGTAGAGTTGACTTAGGAATAACATTCGTCATCATGCTCACACCAAAGAGAGGACTGAGAAAACCTATAGTGGTAGGCCCAAAATAAGGCCTGAAGTTGACACACTGGATAAATGAGATCTTAATAAGGGCAATCCTGACATAGGGCTCGATAGTCTGGTGGGCATCAATGGAGAGGAAGTGCAACGTAGAAATTGTACAACGGGTCCAAAGAACATGTTGTCTTGGCACAACTGCGGCAATAAAGCACGCGTTAATACAATGCTGGACTTAAGATCTATACAGGTTCAGATCAAAAGCGTAGCCGCCATTGCTGCGATGAGATTCAAGATATTGGGAAGATGGAGGGAAATACGAAACATGACGAACCATCAAAGGATAATAGTGGCGATGGTGGGTGAAATGGCCATGATCATATATCCATGGCTACCGATTGTGACATTCTGACGCCAGTAAGCAATAAAGAACGCGTTAATACAATACTGGACTTAAGATCAATATTGGTTCAGATTAAAAGCATAGCCGCCATGGCTGCGATGAGATTCAAGATATTGGGAAGATGGAGGGAAACACGAAACATGACGAACCATCAAAGGATAATAGTGGCGACGGTGGGTGAAATGGCCATGATCATATATCCATGGCTACCGATTGTGACATTCTGACACCAGTAAGACTGAGGGATCGAAGATGGGTGAAAGGACTGGACTGGTCCTATATATGGAGGACCCAGTCACCGAGATCCTATTACCGGACCACAGCACAATCTGCTGGCAGTAATGCTTAACATACCATAACGGAATGTTTTAATGGCTCAGGAATAACATAAGGCCACAAAATGTGAATATTTTCACAGATTACCGAAAGGCAATGAGGGCAATAGCAGACTCTACGGGTCGATTGCCAACCGTATTGGAATGCAAGAGCATAAACAACGGTTTCTTGGAATACAGTAGGATCGGCATTATATGGGTGCCGGATTAATAGGAAACGTACAGGCAAATAAAACGACAATGATAGCTAGAACTTAGAGAACGTAAAATCAAAAGAGGCAACGCGGCTCGGGTAGAAAAAATTGGCGAAGGGGGACATGCAATGCAATGGTAGGAAGGGCGACGAAAATACTATGGGGCGACCCAGATAAGAACAAGTATATACGGCCGTAAGATCGGCCAGGCCGAATCTTATGTACCTTCCACCATGGATTGCGTAGAAACTTCTACGAAAGACTGTCATCCACAATCGTATTACTTGGGTTGTGTTATCATAAAACTTCTAAACATCGTTTTCTAAATTGTGAGTTAGTCCATACGTGGTATATATTAGACAAAACAGATATGTATAGGTAAGTCTACAAATAATTACGAATCGATATGGACTTTTGCACGGTACATAGAGAGCCAGAATTGAAATATGGGGGTCGCTTATATTGGGGCTATATACAATTATGAACTTGATATGGACCAATTTTTGTGCAATTGGGGATCGATTTATCTGAGGGCTATATATAACTATAGACCGATATAGACCTAGTTAGGCATGGTTGTTAACGGCCATATACTAGCACAATGTACCAAGTTTCAACTGACTCCGCTGAAATTTGATCCTCCAAGTGGGCCCAAAACCAAATCTCGGGATCGGTTTATATGGGGGCTATATATAATTATGGGCCGATTTCGACCAATTTTTGAATCAGATGAATTTTTGTCTTCCAAGAGGCTCCGGAAGCCAAATCTGGTGATCGGTTTATATTATATATATGATATATAATTATTGACCGATGTGGACCAATTTTTGCATGGTCATTAGAGACCATACACTAACACCATGTACCAAATTTCAGCCGGATCGGATGAAATTTGCTTCTCCTAGAGGCTCCACAATCCAAATCGGGGGATCGGTTTATATGGGGGCTATATATACTTATTGACCGATGTGGACCAATTTTTTAATAGTTGTTAGAGACCATATACTAACACCATGTACCAAATTTCAGCCGGATCGGATGAAATTTGCTTCTACTAGAGGCTCCGCAAGCCAAATCAGGGGATTGGTTTATATGGCGGCTATATATAATTATGAACCGATGTGGACCAATTTTTGCATGGTTATTAGAGACCATATACTAACACCATGTACAAAATTTCAGCCGGATCGGATTTTTGAATAGTTGTTAGAGACCATACACTAACACCATGTACCAAATTTCAGCCGGATCGGATGAAAATTGCTTCTACTAGGGGCTCTGCAAGCCAAATCAGGGGATCGGTTTAATTATGGACCGATGTGGACCAATTTTTGCATGAATGTTAGAGAGCATATACTTACACCATGTACCAAATTTCAGCCGGATCGTATGAAAGTTATAGGTATTAGGAATAACAATGAATTATTAGATCATAAGATGTTATTGTATTTATGTATTATTAATTATAGTGTCAAAAATTGGAGAACTGCATAATTGTATAGGCCAATTTAGGCTTTTTGATTATTGATTGAAATAAATGAAATGAAATGAAATGAAATTTTCTTCTCTTAGAGGATCGGCAAGCCAAATTTGGGGTCCGTTTATATGGGAGCTATACGTAAAAGTGGACCGATATGGCCCATTTGCAATACCATTCGACCTACATCAATAACAACTACTTGTGCCAAGTGTCAAGTCGATAGCTTGTTTCGTTCGTAAGTTAGCGTGATTTCAACAGACGGACGGACGGACGGACGGACATGCTCAGATCGACTCAGAATTTCACCACGACCCAGAATATATATACTTTATGGGGTCTTAGAGCAATATTTCGATGTGTTACAAACGGAATGACCAAGTTAATATACCCCCATCCTATGGTGGAGGGTATAAAAAGACTAGAGAATTTCTCAAAGAGAGTAGGACGACAGTGAGGAGGAACGTGGGCATATAGAATTGAGAGCACAGCTATGCCGAATAGGAGCAGCAGAGGATGGTGCATGTACGGCGTCTTTTGAGGATGATGAGACCTTGGAACACCTCCTTTGTCACAGCCCTGCTTTTACTAGTCATAGCGTTAACCATATCGCAGAAGAGGTGATTCGGCACCTAGCCCAGCTTGGAAACAGAGACTGAAAACAAATTAGGAAATTCGTTCGAAGCACAGTGTTCCTGGAATAAAAGAAGAAAACGATGGAAAGAAGAAGTTAGAGCGCACAACAAGCCGAATACTGGCTTAGGTGTATGTCAACCGACATGAGACCGTGCAACCTGAAACCTCTTTTCAATCTAACCTACCTGGGGTTAGGTTAGGCCGATATTTCAGGCTCACTTAGACTATTCAGTCCATTGTGATACCACAGTGGTGAACTTCTCTCTTATCACAGAGTGCTGTCCAATTCTATGTTAAGCCTATTTTGAAGAGGCAAAATCCAAGGATGTAAAGGATGTCCTCCGTCCGTCTTGCAGTCTAAACGGTTTGAAAAGTATTTTTTTCTCGCCAAACATATACATGCTTGTCGAAATCAGATAAATAATTTCCGTGAAAATAACATGTTTGCTGTTTGTGATGTGACCATTATCCTTCTTTGTGATGTGAGCTTTATCCTTCATATACGCTTATTTTTTTTCATATATCAATTTTCTTATTACGCAGATTTCCTAGCAGTTTAAAACCACTGTTTTAACCTAAAACAAATCTCGTCCATTGTGACGTTTGGAGCAAATGAGACCACCAGCAATGCTATCGTGTCATAAATCAATGCATTTAAGAAAAACATAATGACAAAAAGGTTAACGATTTACTTAGCCCAAAAGACTGTCGGTCTATCTTTTCGTCTGTCGGCTAGTTCAACAAACTGTAACAGCATCAACAACGAGACGGCAGCAATATTCTCGATCTTAACAAATAAAGGAACGAGTATCTGAGATCACAATAAAAACACCAATTTGACATCTCAAGCTGAGATTTGTTTGCAGGAATTAGGAATCCTCCCTCCACCACAGCCGATATATTTAAGGAGTTGTGTGTTTGTTTGGGCATAAACATTTGAGACTGGCAGAAGGCTTGGCAAAAAACTTAGTCGGAGTTTACTTCTATAAATTATATCTTCTTAGAGGTAGAGTTTATTAGGATGATATGCAGACTGTGACAAAAAAGTTAATTGAAGTTGAAAATTTTTTCAATTAATAAATTAATTGATAAAATTAACTTTTTAATCGAATATTAGTGATGAACATTTTTTTAAAATTTTTAATTAAAAATGTATTTCAAATCAAACTAAAAACACTAAGCCAATTCAGAAAGCATTTTCAAATAGTTACTTTTTTTAATTAAAAAATTAATTGAGTTTTGAAATCAACATCAATTAAATTTTTAATTGAATCAATTAAACAATTAATTGAAACAAGTATATACGGCCTTAAGTTTGGCCAGGCCAAAGCTTATGTACCCTCCACCATGGATTGCGTAGAAATTTCTACTGAAGACTGTCATCCACAATCGAATTACTTGGGTTGCGGTATTACTTGCCGATGGCAAGGTATCTAAAAACTTCCTAACACCATCTTCTACATTGCAAGGTAGTCCATATGTGGTATATATTAAACTAAAAAAGGCCGATTAAACACGCATATAATTACGAGTTTGTAAGTTTGACAAAATTTTCTATAGAAATAAAATTTTGATAAAAGTTTCTGTAGTAATAAAATTTTGACAAAATAAAATTTTGACAACATTTTCTATAGAAATAAAATTTGGAGAAAATTTTCTATAGAAATAAAATTTTGACAAAATTTTCTATAGAAATAAAATTTTGACAAAATTTTCAATAGAATTAAAATTTTGACATTATTTTCTATAGAAACAAAATTTTGCTAAAATTTTCTATAGAAAAAAATTTTGGCAAATTTTTCCATAAAAATAAAATTTTGACAAAATTTTCTCTAGAAATAAAATTTTGGTACATTATTTTTGGCTCGAGTGGCAACCATGATTATGAACCGATATGGTCTAATACTTGTGTGATTGGGGATCGGCTATATATTACTATGGACCTATATGGACCAATTTTGGCATGTTTTTTAGCGGCCATATACTAACACCACGTTGCAAATCTCAAGCGGATCGGATGAACTTTGCTTCTCCAAGAGGCTGCGTAGATCACATATGGGGAACGGTTTATATGGGGGCTATATATAATTATGGACCGATATGGACCAATTCGTGCATGGTTGTTAGAGACCATATAACACCACGTACCACATTTCAACCGAATCGGATAAATTTTGCTCCTCAAAGAGGTTCCGGAGGACAAATTTGGGGATCGGTTTATATGGGGGCTATATATAATTATGGGCCGATATGGACCAATTCGTGCATGGTTGTTAGAGACCATATAGTAACACCACGTACCAAATTTCAACCGGATCGGATAAATTTTGCTCCTGCAATAGGCTCCGGAGGTCAAATCTGGTGATCGGTTTATATGGGGGCTATATATAATTATGGACCGATATGAACCAATTCGTGCATGGTTGTTAGAGACCATATACTAACACCACGTACCAAATTTCAAACGGATCGGATGAATTTTGCTCCTCTAAGAGTCTCCGGAGGTCAAATCTGGGGTTCGGTTTATATGGGGGCTATATATAATTGTGGACCAATTTTTCCATGGTTGTTTAAGACCATATACTTACATCATGTACCAAATTTCAACCAGATCGGATCAAATATGCTACACTTATAGGCTCCGCAAGCCAAATCTGGGTGTCCGTTTATATGGGGGCTATACGTAAAAGTGGACCGATATGGCCCATTTGCAATACCATCCGACCTACATCAATAACAACTACTTGTGCAAAGTTTGAAGTCGATAGCTTGTTTCGTTCGGAAGTTAGCGTGATTTCAACAGACAGACGGACGGATGGACATGCTTAGATCGACTCAGAATTTCACCACGACCCAGAATATATATACTTTATGGATCTTAGAGCAATATTTCGATGTGTTACAAACGGAATGACAAAGTTAATATATGGTGGAGGGTATAAAAACGTCTTCAAAATAAAGTGTTGAAAAGCATGTCCTATTTTGGAACACTTTATTCTTTATACTCAAGAAGCAAAAAGGCAGTACATTTAAAGACAATTTCCGTAATTTGGAAGAACTTTTCAGAATAACTAAAGTCAAGTTGACCTCAGTCAAACAAATTTTTCTTTAATGTAAGCATACCTATTTTTAGTCGAATCACTTTATTGTAACGATAAAATGACTTCATTGAAAGGTTTATCGATTTTTGAAATAGGAAAAAACTTTATATCTGAGAAATGCTAAGCAAAATACGCATTCGTATTTTAACGACAATAAATCTTTGGCAAAACCGTCTGTGAACTTAGAAATTGACTTTGAATACCGTACACCCTGGGTTAAAGTGGCAGCCCAATTTAGTTTCAGGCTCACTTAGACTATTCAGTCCACCCTAATATTTTAACTTTGCTTTAAAGAAATATAAATCAAAATTCCCATAATAATGCATTTAAGCTGGGCATCAGAAGGCAGAACGGAATATCACAATGGTTGTGGTTATGACCTTAACACAAATGTTCTGTTGTTTAAGACCTTTTTACTTAAATTTATCCAGATTACGATGTGCGGAATATTTAAAGCAATGTTTAATGTAAAGTGGGGGGCACGACCCGAATTGTCCTAAGTCACATCTTAAAAATGACAACATTTTATAATTTTTTTTGGCAATGAAACTAGACTTGCACTGATATGGTGGTCTAGAATAGTTGTGAGAACGGGTGCCAATATAGAACAACTAAGATGATAGTGTAATGTAAAAAACACTTGCCTTGTTTGTTTTTTATACCCTCCACCATAGGATGGGGGTATATTAACTTTGTCATTCCATTTGTAACACATTGAAATAATGCTCCAAGACCCCATAAAGTATATATATTCTGGGTCGTGGTGAAATTCTGAGTCGAACTGAGATTTGACCTCCGGAGCCCCATGGAAGAGCAAAACTCATCCGATTCGGTTGAAATTTCGTTCGTGATGTTAGTATATGGTATCCCACAACCATGCAGGAATTGGTTCATATCAGTCCATAATTATATATAGCCCCCATATAAACCGATGGCCAGATTTGACCTCTGGTGCTTTTGGAGAAGCAAAATTCATCCGATCTGGTTGAAATTTGTTACGTGGTGGTAGTATATGATATTTAACAACCATGCCAAACGTCCATATCAGTCCATAATCATATGTAGCCCCCATATAAACCGATCCCGAGATTTGGTTTTGGAGCCTCTTGGAGGAGCAAATTTCATACGAGTCAGTTGAAATTTGGTACATTGTGCTAGTATATGGCCGTTACACTGACAAAAATATTGTCGTGAGGTCAAAGATTTCATGTCTTTAGCATAGAAGACGCATTCTTTAGTAAAAAGTTTTTTTCCTTGACCAAAAGTCGATAAACTTTTCAATGAAGTCGTATTGTCCTTATAATTAAGTGATTTGATTTAAAAATGGATATCATAACATGAAAGCAAAACTGTTTGGGCTAAGGTCAACTTGACTTTAATAATTTAGAAAAAATCTTTAAATTTAATGAAATTGTCTTTAAATTTGTTGTCTTTTTGCATCTTGACTACAAAGCAAAAAATCGTTCAAATATAGGACATGTTTTTCAACACTTTATTTTAAAGACGTTTTTTACTTGAAACACAGCATAATTTCTACTAGAAGTCGAGTCTTAATTTGGAAAATAAAGTCGTCGTTAACTTGTTTTTAAAGGACTTTGATAGCATATGAAGAAAAAAAGCTGAAAAGGCGAAAAATTAAAATTTGCTTCCTAGAAGCAAGTACACAAAACCCGATTTTAAAAGAGAATTGTGTCTTAAAAGTATCCTTACTTGTATTCTCCGCTTCTTTGGCTCGGAATCAATACCAAATTTTTTAAAGTAAAGACAAAATCTTTGGAACCGGGTATGCTTTTTTTTCAGTGTAACAACCATGCCTAACTAGGTCCATATCGGTCTATAGTCAAGTAATTTGATTGTGGATGACAGTCTTTCGTAGAAGTTTCTACGCAATCCATGGTGGAGGGTACATAAGATTCGGCCTGGCCGAACTTACGGCCGTATATACTTGTTTTTTTTTTTTTTTTTTTTAATTATTATCTCATTAAAAAGTCGAGCTTACTTTAATCTCATATAAGGTATCACATTAAACGGGAAAATATTCAAATTATTGAACTGCTCCTATAAATCATATGAAATCCCAAAAGAAACGAAGTCAATCGAATTCTAACGAATTTGTAATTAGAGGGCACTCAAAAAATAAGTTTACTTGGATCCAAAAATTTTGACCTTCCCTTAAGGATTTTGGTATTGATTCCGAGCCAAAAACATGGCTCCTTTAAAACAAAAACATTTCTAGGGACCTATAAATCAATAAAATTAAAATTAGGATACAGATTTCATTTATGGAATTTTCATTCTCTTTCTGCGATTTATTTATAAAACTATTCGCGTAGAAACAAAAACCAGTTTATAAATCCAAATTTTTAAGCCGATAGCCTAAGTTGCTAGTTGCTTTGTTTTGTTATATATTTATTATAATTTGTAATTACAATAAAGATTTCAATAAATAAATAAATAATAAAAAATCCAAATTATAACAGATACTTCAAAGTTAAAAATGTTTTCTTAATTCCAAAAAATCTTTAAACCAAAGAGAAAAAATCCTCAAAATAAGTCTTAGCCTATATTTGAAGCGTTTTATCTTAAATCTAAAAATTCAATATTTCAGTTAATTTAAGGACGATTTTATTTTAATCAAAAACGTTTTTCTTTACTTTAAGGAAAATTTGCATCAGTTCAAAGACATACGACTTTAAAGAAGGGACGCAAATTTTCAAAAAATTGTGTCCAAAATGTAATAAAAAAATATTTTTGAAGCAGAGATTATAAACATTCTTTTAAATAAAATTGCATTATTTTAAGGAAATTTTACCTTAATATTGTGTAAATTGCGGATCCTAAAACTTATGTTGCTTAATATTTAATATCACGTAAATATTTTTATGATTTATGATTTTACGATTTTTAAGGCAGTTTTTCAATTTTAACAGTGGTGATTTTTTCACTTTGACACTGAAAAAATATAGGCCTAATATGGAAGATTATAACAATTAAATTTTAGGACTCGAAATTTACGCAATGTTAAGGACAAAGTTATTTGAAAACAAGTATATACGGCCGTTAGTTCGGCCAGGCCGAATCTTATGTACCCTCCACCATGGATTACACAGAAACTTGTACTAAAGACTGTCATCCACAATCGTATTACTTGGGTTGCGGAAACACTTGCCGACGGCAAGGTATCTTAAAACTTCTTAACACTGTCTTCTCAATAATAAGTTAGTCCATACGGGGTATATATTAAACAAAAGAAGGCCGATTAAATACGTATATAATTCAGTTTGACAAAATTTTTTATAGAAATAAAATTTTAACACAAATTTCTACAGTAATAAAATTTTGACAAAATATAGAAATACATTTTTGGTGGATTATTTTCGGCGATTTGGACCAATTTTTGTGTGATTGTAACTATAGACCGACATGGACCAATTTTTGCAAAGCTGTTAGCGGCCCTATACTAGCGCAATGTACCAAATTTCAACCGAGTCGGATGAATTTTGCTCCTCCAAGAGGTTCCGGAGGTCAAATCTTGGTATCGATTTATATGGAGGCTACATATAATAATGGACCGATATGGTTGTTACAGACAATATACTAACACCATGTAACAAATTTCAGCCAGATCGTATGAAATTTGCTTCTCTTGGAGGCTCCGTAAGCCAAATTGGGTGATCGGTTTATATGGGGGCTATATATAATTATGGACCGATGTGGACCAATTCATGCATGGTTGTTAGAAACCATATACTAACATCACGTACCAAATTTCAACCAAATCGGATGAATTTTGCTCATCCATGAGGCTCCGGAGGTCAAATCCGGGGATCGGTTTATATGGGGGCTATATATAATTATATACCGATGTGAACCAATTTTTGCATGCTTCTTAGAGACCATATACTAACACCATGTACCAAATTTCAGCCGGATCGGATTAAATTTGCTTCTCTTAGAGGCTCCGTAATCCAAATCTGGGGATCGGTTTATATGGGGGCTATATGTAACCGATTTGGACCAATTTTTGCATTGGTGTTAGAGACCATATACTAACACCCCGTACCAGATTTCAGCCGGATCGGATGAAATATGCTACTCTTATAGGCTCCGCAAGCCAAATCTGGGGGTCCGTTTATATGGGGGCTATACGTAAAAGTGGACCGATATGGCCCAGTTTCAATACCATCCGACCTACATCAATAACAACAACTTGTGCCAAGTTTCAAGTCGATAGCTTGTTTCGTTCGGATGTTACAATGATTTCAACAGACGGACGGACATGCTTAGATCGACTCAGAATTTCACCACGACCCAGAATATATATACTTTATGGGGTCTTAGAGCAATATTTCGATGTGTTACAATTGGAATGACAAAGTTAATATACACCCCATCCTATGGTGGAGGGTATAATAATAACATTTTAATTAAAAGAACGTTTATAATGCTTGCTTCAAAAATTTGTTTCATTAAATTTAGGACACACATCTTGAAATTTTGAACTTGTAGATCTTCAAAGTAAGGCCAATTTTCCTCAAAATAAAGAAAACAATTTTTAATTTAAAGAAATCGTCTTTAACTCAACTGACATATTGAATTTTTAAATTTAAGACAAGTATATACGGCCGTAAGTTCGGCCAGGACGAAGCTTATGTACCCTCCACCATGGATTGCGTAGAAACTTCTACTGAAGACTGTCATCCACAATCGAATTACTTGGGTTGCGGTAACACTTGCCGATGGCAAGGTATCTTAAAACTTCCTAACACCGTAATATATACCACATAGTTTGGCAATGTTTTCTATAAAAATAAAATTTTGGTAGATTATTTTTGGCTCCAGTGGCAACCATGATTATGAACCGATATGGACCAATTTTTGTGTGATTGGGGATCGGCTATATATAAATATAGACCGATACGGACCAATTTTGGCATGGTTATTAGCGGCCTTATACTAACACCACGTTGCAAATTTCAACCGGATCGGATGAATTTTGCTCCTCCAAGGGGCTCCGGAGGACAACTCTGGGGATCGATTTATATGGGGGCTATATATAATTATGGACCGATATGGACCAATTCTTTCATGGTTGTTAGAGATCATATACTAAATTCACGTACCAAATTTCAATCGGATCGGATGACTTTTGCTCCTCTAAGAGGCTCCGGAGGTCAAATCTGGGGATCGGTTTATATGGGGGCTATATAAAGTTATGGACCGATATGGACCAAATTTGGCATGGTTGTTAGAGACAATATACTAACATCACGTACCAAATTTCAATCGAATCGGATGACGTTTGCTCCTCTAAGAGGCTCCGGAGGTCAAATCTGGGGATCGGTTTATATGGGGGCTATATATAGTTATGGGCCGATGTGGACCAATTTTTCCATGGTCATTAGAGAACATATACCAACACCATGTACCAAATTTCAGCCGGATCGGAGGAAATTTGCTTCTCTTTGAGGCTCCGCAAGACAAATCGGGGGATCGGTTTATATGGGGGCTATATATAATTATGGACCGATATGGACCAATTTCTGCATGGTTGTTAGATACCTTATACTAACACTATGTACCAAATTTCAGCCGGATCGGATGAAATTTACTTCTCTGAGAGCAATCGCAAGCCAAATTTGGGGGTCCGTTTATATGGGGGCTATACGTAAAAGTGGACCGATATGGCTCATTTGCAGTACCATCCGACCTACATTAATAACAACTACTTGTGCCAAGTTTCAAGTCGATAGCTTGTTTCGTTTGGAAGTTAGCGTGATTTCAACAGACGGACGGACATGCTCAGATTGACTCAGAATTTCACCACGACCCAGAATATGTATACTTTATGGGGTCTTAGAGCAATATTTCGATGTGTTACAAACGGAATGACAAAGTTAATGTACCCCCATCCTATGGTGGAGGGTATAATAAAAACGATTCAAATATAGGCAAATACTTATTTTAAGGATTTCCATCTTAGATTTGAAGTATGTTTTTTAGCATTAAGAAAACTGTTTTTACATTGAAGTATCTGGCATAATATGGATTTTCAAATTGGAATTTGTTTGTACATGAATAGCTTTATTAATATATCGGAAAAAGATAATAAAAATTCGATGAATGAGATCTGTATCCAATTTTAATTTTATTGATCCTAGATTTAAAGCCGGTGTGGTCCGTACAGAATGTCATGATTTTAAAGAAGCCACATCTTTGGCTCGGAATCAATACCAAAATCCTTAAAGGAAGATCAAAATCTTTGGATCCAACAACAAGTATATATTCGTCCAGGCCGAATCTTAAATACCCACCACCACAAATCAAATATGATAGTTCCCTTTGAAAACTTTTCTTCGTATCGGGTTACTTGATAATATATAGAATTTCAGGGGGTTTGATGACAGATATTCTCCCAAGCGGATCAGTTCAAACAGTACGCTTCCCGAAGATAAATTTAAAGATTCCAACTATGGAGACTAGATTAAAATTTGGATTTATAAGAATCAATTTTGTTTGAGTTTTCAAGGAATCATAAATACCTCGTGTAAGTTTGTAATTGGTTTTACCGACATTATTTAAATGTTTGCGAGAAATAAAATCTGGAAACTTTACTATCAGTTTTAAGCAATTTTCATGATCAGTGCGACTGCTATACCCTCAAGAAGTGAAATCGGTATATATGCATGCCTTACCAAATGGACCGATAAAAAGTAAATCCGATACAGGTTTTTGAGGGTCTAGGTTAGGTTAGGTATAGTGACAGCCCGATATTTCAGGCTCACTTAGACTATTTAGTCCATTGTGATACCACAGTGGTGAACTTCTCTCTAAGATACCAGTATATTTCCAATTTGAGGCAAATCGGATAAAAAACTACGGTTTTTAGAAAGCCATGAAATTAAATCGGGAGATCGGTCTATTTTGGGGCGATGTCATAAACATGGACCGATACACACCATATTCAGCAGACCTTAAATACTTCTAGATTTCCAATTTCTGGAAATCGGGTTTCTACGGTTTCCAGAAGCCCAAGAAGTCTAAATTGGTGCTATACCAAAACATGGACCGATACATAAAATATTTGGCTCATCTATTTGCTGGCCTAAAATACTCTCGATTTGTAATTTCTGGCAAATTGGATAAAAACTATGGATTCTAGAAGTACAAGAAGTAAAATCGGGAGATTGATCTATATGGTGGCTATATTAAACAATGGACCGATACCAACCATTTTCGGAACACCTTTTTATGGTCCTCAAATACCTCTAGATTTCCAATTTCAGGCCAATTGGATAAAAACTACGGATTCTAGAAGACCAAGAAGTAAATTCGAGAGATATATCTATATGGGGGCTATACCAAAACATGGACCGGTACTCAGCATTTTTGGCACATTTTTTTATGGTCCTAAAATAGTCCTAGATTTCCAATTTTTAGGACAATTGGATAAAAACTACGGATTCTAGAAGCCCAAATAAAATAGGAAGATCGGTCTGTATGGGGCAATACCAAAACATTGACTGGTACTCATCATTTTCGACCCAAAATCGGGAGGTCGGTTTGTATGGGGACCATATCAAAACCTGGACCAATATAGCTCAGCTTCGAATTTTGTATTACAAACGGAATGACAAACTTATTATACCCCATCACTATTGTATGGTGGTGGGTATAAAAAAAAATTGGCACACTTTACTACACTATTAATTATACTCCTTGTGCAAAATTTTAAGCAAATCAGGGTAAAACTCTAGTTTCTGGGCCTACATATGGGAACTATATGTAAATCTGCACCGATTTCTTTCAAAATCAATAGGGTTCTATTCTGACCCGATACACATACTTGCGCTAAAAGTGCGACCTAGACTTTCACCGACATGATTAGAATTTAGGAAGTAAAAATTCAATTATATTCTATGCATAAACAAAATACGTTTAAATGGAACATTTGTAACAGTTTTCTCTGTTCACATAACGTTCTGCAATATTTAACAGTTCTATGTTAATAACATAGCAAACTCGTCGAATGTGCTATAACAGAAGCCGGTTTCTTTTCGGCAAACCTACCGCAATGAAGTACTTTCGCTCTCACGATTCCAGTTTTTAACAGATTCACTCGCTGCCTATACTCCCCAGCATTTCCAGTGATACACTCTGCTTATTTCCAAACATCGAATGAAGCCAAAACAAAAGAAGCAAATCATTCATATGGGGATATTGTGGCAGCAATCATGCTATTTCAGAGTCGTCGCTCAGTTACTGTTAGTACACAAATAATGGATTTGTATGGTGAAAATGTAATTTGGTCGTAAATATTTATGTTAAAAGTTTAACAATATGTTGATGAATATATTTCTATTAATTTTCAAAACAAGAGAGCACACTTAAATAAGTAACTGTGAATAGATCACTGTCGATAAAGAATTTCGAATGACAAACATATCTTGAGAGGTTGCTATCTTTGTCATTCCGAACTCATCGAAATATTTGAATATTACAATGAATCTGCAAACCAAGTGAGTACACCCACAGAAGGAATATGATCATCTTAAAAAGTTTCAAACATGGAGGGTAGCATGTAACCTCTTTGTCTCAACCCTGTCGCCAAAAAAAAATATTGAAAAAGTTCTTTTTGGAAACGGAAGAATATACAGTAATCCCTCGACTTATGTCGTGATTGGTTCCGCAATTTGACGACGATAATAAAAATAAAAAAACTTCAAAAATAAAAAAAAATAAAATTCAGTCTTTTATTCATAATAAATACATAAATAAATATATATACACATAAAGCAAACATATAAGCAAAAAAACAAAATAAAATGTTTTAGAAATTAAGTTCATAAACAAATGAAATGTTATGTTTTTGGAACAGAAGAAGAATAGAAGAAAACAAGTATATACGGCTGTAAGTTCGGCCAGGCCGAATCTTATGTACCCTCCACCATGGATTGCTTAGAAACTTCTATGAAAGACTGTAATCCACAATTTAATTACTTGGGTTGTGGTAATACTTACCGATGGCAAGGTATCTTAATTCTTCTTGAGATCGTCTTCTAAATTGTTTGTTAGTCCATACGTGGTATATATTAGACAAAAACGGCAGATTAAATACGTATATAATTCAGTTCTTGACCGCTATATATAGGGAAGTCCACAAATAATTACGAACCGGCATGATCTTTTGCGCAGTAATTAAAGAGTAAGAATTGAAATATGAGGGTTGCTTTCTATGGGAGCTATATACAATTATGAACCGATATGGACCAATTTTTGTGTGATTGAGAATCGGTTTATCTGAGGGCTATATATAACTATAGACCGATATGGACAACCATGCCTAACTAGGTTGTTAGAGGCTATATACTAGCACAATGTACCAAATCTCAACTAAATCGGATGAATTTTGCTCCTCCAAGAGGCTCCGGAGGTCAAATCTGGGGATCGGTTTATATGGGGGCTATATATAATTATGGACCGATGTGGTTTGTATGGTTGTTAGAGACCATATACTAACACCACGTACCAAATTTCAAGCGGATCAGATGGAATTTGCTTCTCTACGAGCCTCCGCAAGCCAAATCTGGGAGTCGGTTTATATGGGGGCTATACGTAAAAGTGGTCCAATATGGCCCATTTGCAATACCATCCGATCTACATCAATAGCAACTACTTATGCCAAGTTTCGAGTCGATAGCTTGTTTCGTTCGGAAGTTAGCGTGATTTCAACAGACGGACGGACATGCTTAGATCGACTCGGTATTTCACCACGACCCAGAATATATATACTTTATTGGGTCTTAGAGCAATATTTCGATGTGTTACAAACGGAATAACAAAGTTAAAACACCCCCATCCTATGGTGGAGGGTATAATATTCGGATGAATACAATTGTAAAAACTGAAGGTGCATATAAGTATTCGTTTTTATACTCTTCAACACTACTGTGGTACAGGGTGTAAGAAGTTTGTGCATTTGTATGTAACGCCGAGAAGGAGTAGTCATAGACCCATCTTTTAGTATACCGTTCGGCTTAGAATTAAATTCTGAGTCGATTTAGCAATGTCCGTCTGTCCGTCTGTCTGTTGATGTATTTTTGTGTGCAAATTCCAACTCGCAGTTTAAGTCCAATCGTCCTCAAATTTGACATAGGGTCTTTTTCGGCTCAAAGACGATCCCTATTGATTTTGGAAAACAATCGGTTCAGATTTAGATATAGCTGCCATATATATTTATAACCGATCTGGTCATAAATGACGTATTTATCTACCGATCTTCTTCCTATTTCGTACAATCGAATATTTTGTGAGTCTCGTAAATTGTGCAGAATACCAGTCAAATCGGTTCAGATTCAGATATAGCTCTCATATATAGTAGAGGTGTGTACGTGACACGAAATTGTCGTGACTCACGAAAATTTTCGTGATTCGTGCGTGAGTCACGCTCATGACAACAGCGTGAGTGTGCGTGAGCGTGATTAAGAAACCAAAATGTTTTGCGTGAGCGTGAGTCACGAAAAAAATATCTTCGTGAGTATGCGTGAGTAACGAATTACACTCACGAAAATATTCCTGTTTACCACACTGAAAAAAAAGCATACTCGGTTCCAAAGATTTTGTCTTTACTTTAAAAAATTTGGTATTGATTCCGAGCCAAAGAAGCGGAGAATACAAGTAAGGATACTTTTAAGACACAATAATTCTCTTTTAAATTTAGGTTTTGTGTACTTGCTTCTAGGAAGCAAATTTTAATTTTTCGTTTTCTCAGCTTTTTTTCTTCATATGCTATCAAAGTCCTTTAAAAACGAGTTAACAGCAACTTTATTTTCCAAATTAGGACTCGACTTCCAGTAGAAATTATGCTATGTTTGAAGTAAAAAACTTCTTTAAAATTAAGTTTTGAAAAACATGTCCTATATTTGAACGATTTTTTGCTTTGTACTCAAGATGCAAAAAGACAACAAATTTAAAGACAATTTCATTAAATTTAAAGAATTTTTCTGAATTATTAAAGTCAAGTTGACCTTAGCCTATAAATTTTTTCTTTCGTGTTAAGATACCCATTTTTAAGTCAAATCACTTAATTATAAGGACAATACGACTTCATTGAAAAGTTTATCGACTTTTGGACAAGTAAAATAACTTTATTTTAGATAAATGCGTCTTCTATGCTAAGCAAAATTTGTATTCGTATTTTAAAGACATGAAATCTTTGACCTCACGACAATATTTTTTTCAGTGCAACATAAAACGCTTAAGAGTTAAATTCAATTACAAGTTTAGTGTTACCTGGGATGTTAAGAGTTTAATAACACTCTCGATTTTAATAATGCTCATGTTTTCAGACACTTCGGTAAGGTAAATTAATCATAAAATTATTCGTGAGTCACGATATTTTTCGTGAGTCACGATATTTTTCGTGAGTCACGGTATTTATCGTGAGTCACGACGTTTTGAGTACAATTTTCTTTTCGTGAGTGTGCGTGAGTCCTACCAAAAATATCGTGCGTGAGTATGATTTTTTAGTCGTGAATGTGAGCGTGAGTAAACTATTACTCACGTGCACACCTCTAATATATAGTTTTCGCCCGATTTACACTCCTATGGCCCCAGATGCCAATCTGTTGTTCCGATTTACGTGAAATTTTGCACAGGGAGTAGAATTAACATTATAAATATGCACACCGAATTTGGTTGAAATCGGTTCAGATTTAGATATAGCTCCCATATATATCTGTCGTCCGATTTACAGTCATATGACCACCGTAGATCAAAACTTCCCTGCGATTTACTTAAAATTGTGCACAGGGATGCAAAAAGACATGCATGCCAAATTTAGTTGAAATCCTTTCAGATTTAGATAAAGCTGCCATATATATCTTTCGTCCGATATACACACTGGCCCCAGAGGTCAAAATTTCACTCCGATTTACTTGAAGTTTTGCACAGAGAATAGGACTAACATTCTTGCTACACATGCCAAATTTAGTCAAAATAGATTCAGATTTAGATATAACTACCATATATATGTTTCGCCCGATTTAGATTCATATGACCACGGAGACCAAAGTTTCATTTCGAAAATTTTGAAGGTTTTCACAGAGAACTAAAATTTTTATCACAATCGGCTCAGAATTGGACATATGTTCTTTCGATGTTAGCAAATATGGCCAAAATATCCATATGTTCCTTGTAAAATTGTCACTGTTAAGTCGAAAGCTCGCAAAAATTATTCAAATTTATCTATTTATCTGAAATAAAGCGGGCAGCCACTTAAACCTAACCTAGTATCTCCTTTTGCGACATAACATATATAATATTCAATACAGGCTGCTTGATTTTGGATTCCTTGTGCTCTTCGGTGTTACCTGCACGCTGAGAAGAATATGATAACCTCAAACATGTTTCAAGAGCAAAATTTTATTTTTGTATGGTGATCATGTAACATGTTTGTCACTAAAATGTTATTTTCTTGTCAAATATAACCTGCTTGCCGAAATCAGATACATGATTTCCGAGAAAATACCATGGCTGCGAAAACCATGTTACATGGTCACCACCCAAAAATAACATTTTGCTCTTAAAACATGTTTGAGGTGATCATATTCCTTCTCTGGGTGTGGAAGGCACTGTGAGTCTCTTGGACACCTAAGTGATTACTGATTACAGATACAAAAGTTAGAAATCGACTTTTTCCAAACAAAAAATCGAAAAATTGATTTCACATTCGACTTTAGATATTTTTGAAAATCGACTAATCGACTTTTGATGCTATTGAAATCGACAATAGATTAAAATTATTTCTATGATAACTCTGATGGTATGTGTAGACGATATACAGTGAAACCACTCTAAAGGTGAACACTCATGGTCGCCTAAATTTTGTTAAATTTATAAACAAATGAAAACCCGTTACGTTGTATACATACAAACAAACATCGCCACTTCGTCAATTGCGTTATATATGCTATATCAATCAGAATTTTTGCGAATTTTCGGTAAGAATTTCAGAAATAACTGTTTCGATGTCATCATCGTTGGTACTTATTTCACTTATGGAAGGCGTTTCCGATAAAGTTGAAAAAAAAAATCGACGACGTAAATCGAATGGCGACATAAATCGAAGTTGGATGGATCAAAAAATTTGACGACGTAAATCGAAACAACGTAAACCGAGGCGACGTAAATCGAGGGATTGCTTTATAAGATTAGATCTGGCCGAACCTTCGGTCGTTCATAGCTGTTCGAACTTCTAATAATCTCATTCTGATAACAAATATCGATACTTTGTGCAGTTGCAAACAAATGAAATTATACCCCACTCCCTATGTACTGGTTAGGGGGCCTTAACGCTCCATTATTGAGAAATTCTAATTAATAGTTGACGAATTACTTTAACGCTCATATCAAAAGATAATTGACATAGGTGGGGGTGTATGACCTTGATCGTTGCATCCAGATAGTCTTAGAGTACCTGTTGTGAAGTGAGCCAAATCAATGCATTAAGTTTTGGGTAGGTGGTTCATGTCTAATTAACCTTTGCTTTTCAACAACAACAACAACATCATATAAATCCCATATGATGTGTATGTGTGTTTGAATAGATTTGTTTTGTATTGGTAATTATTAATATTTCTTATTAAAATCTTATCTGAAAGATTATTGGTTTAATTGTAAATAATAGTTTCATTTTGATCCTCAACAGATTGTGTGTCTATTGGCTCAATGGTATTCCTACTTGTGTAGATGTGGCATTTGATGGAGTTGACCCAAACGTGTTTATTTTGATTTCCAAGCGAATTTTTTTAGCTGTTATTTTTGTACTCACCACACTGAAAAAAAGCATGCCCGGTTCCAAAGATTTTGTCTTTACTTTAAAAATTTTGGTATTGATTCCGAGACAAAGAAGCGGAGAATACAAGTAAGGATACTTTTAAGACACAATTCTCTTTTAAATTTAGGTTTTGTGTACTTGCTTGTAGGAAGCAAATTTTAATTTTTGGCTTTTTTTCTTCATATGCTATCAAAGTCCTTTAAAAACAAGTTAACGACAACTTTATTTTCCAAATTAAGACTCGACTTCCAGTAGAAATTATGCTGTGTTTCAAGTAAAAAACGTCTTTAAAATAAAGTGTTGAAAACCATGTCCTATGTTTGAACGATTTTTGCTTTGTAGTCAAGATATAAAAAGACAACAAACTTTAAGACAATTTCATTAAATTTAAAGAATTTTTCTGAATGATTAAAGTCAAGTTGACCTTAGCCCGAACATTTTTTCTTTCATGTTATGATACCTATTTTTAAGTGAAATCACTTAATTATAAGGACAATATGACTTCATTTAAAAGTTTATCGACTTTTGGACAATGAAAAAAAACTTTATCTCGGAGAAATGCGTCTTCTATACGAAGCAAAATTTGCATTCGTATTTTAAAGACATGAAATCTTTGACGTCACGACAATATTTTTTTCAGTGCACCACATGAAGATTAATATAATAAATCTGGCATAACGTTTGTAACATATCAAATTATCGATTATCTACCATACACTGAAAAAGATATTTAAGTGGTATTAAAGATTACACAACCTAAATTGTAGGATGCCCAATTTACACAATAGTAAGAACAAATATCTTTAAAATAATGAAATTTTAATAAAAACAAAGTTTATAATCGTTGCTTCAAGATTTTTATACCCACCACCATAGAATGGTGATGGGGGTATAATATGTTTGTCACATCGAAATATCGACTTCCGACTATATAAAGTATATATATATTCTTGATCAGAGAGAAATTGTAAGACGATATAAGCATGTCCGTCTGTCTGTATGTTGTAATCACGCTACAGTCTTAAAGGAGCTATTGTCCTGAAATTTGGCACAGAATCGTCTTTTGTCTGCACGCAGGCCAAGTTCGAAGATGGGCTATATCGGTCCAGGTTTTGATATAGGACCCATATAAACTGATCCCCCGATTTGGGGTCTTGCGCTTATGGAAGCCGTAGTTTTTATAAAATTTGCCTGAAATTGGAAATCTAGAGGTATTTTAAGACCATAAAGAGGTGTGCCGAAAATGGTGAGTACTGATCCATGTTTTGATATAGCCCTCATATAGACCGATCTGCCGATTTTACTCCTTGGGCTCCTAGAATTCGTAGTTTTTATCCAATTTGCCTGAAATTAGAAATCTAGAGGTATTCTAGAACCATAAAGAGGTGTGCCGAATATATTGTGTATCGGTACAGTTTTTGATATAACCCCCTTATAAACCGGCCCTCCGATTTGGGGTCTAAATTCTTCTTGGGCTTATAGAATCCGTAGTTTTTATCCAATTTGCCTGAAATTGGATATCTAGAGGTATTCTAGGGCCATAAAGAGGTGTGCCAAAAATGATTAGTATTGGTGCATATTTTCATATAGCCCCCTTATATATAGAGATCTCCCGATTTTATTTCTTGGGCTTCTAGAATCCGTAGTTTTTACCCAATTTCCCTGAAATTGGAAATCTAGAGGTATTCTAGGACCATAAAGAGGTGTGCCGAAAATGGTGTGTACTGATCCATGTTTTGATATAGTCCCCATATGGACCGATCTGCCGATTTTACTCCTTGGGCTTCCAGAATTCGTAGTTTTTATCAGGGATCCGGAGCGGAGCGTGGAGCGGAGCGGAGCAAGCCCTTTTTTAGCAGGAGCGGGAGCGGCATTTCTAAAATCCGGAGCGGAGCGTGAGCGGAGCGGTTTCCAAATGAAAAACCGCTCCGCTCCGAATAAAATATTACTTGAATGAAATGTGTAACTTTGAAATTACACTGTTTAGGGTATTTCAAATTTAGCTAGTACTTAGCGTAGTGTGAGCAAACGTTTAAAATGTACGATATGTATTTTTGTACGTACGTACATTGAGGAAAACACAACGTGTTTTTTTAGTAATTGTTTTTAAAAACGGCAAATGTCAAAATATATCTCTAGTATGTGTTGTAAAAGTAACAACAGTACTTTCGATCAATTTCATCCCGTATTACTACAAAGATGGTTGTAATGAACGTCAAATAAATGCAATTAAACGATCTTATTTATATTTAGTTTTTTAGTTTTCTACACTGAAAAAATTATTGTCGTGAAGTCAAAGATTCCATGTCTTTAGAATAAGAATGCAAATTTTGCTTAACATGGAAGACGCATTTCTCTAAAATAAAGTTTTTTTTCTTGTCCAAAAGGCAATAAACTTTTGAATGAAGTTGTACAGTCCTTATAATTTAGTGATTTTACTTAAAAATGTGTATCATAACATGAAAGATAAAATTTTTGAGGTAAGGTCAACGTGACTTTAATAATTAAGAAAAATTCTTTAAAATTAATAAAATTGTCTTTAAATTTGTTTCCTTTTTGCATCTTGCCTACAAAGGAAAAAATCGTTAAAAAATAAGACATGTTTTTCAACACTTTATTTTAAAGACGCTTTTTACTTGAAACATAGCATAATTTCTACTGGAAGTCGAGTCTTAATATGAAACAAGTATATACGGCCGTAAGTTCGGCCAGGCCGAATCTTATGTACCCTCCACCATGGATTGCGTAGGAACTTCTACTAAAGGCTGTCATCCACAATCGAATTACTTGGGTTGCGATAACACTTGCCGATGGCAAGGTATCGTAAAACTTTTTAACACTGTCTTCTAAATTGTAAGTTAGTCCATAAGGGTATATATTAAACAAAAAAAAAAAAGGCCGATAAAATACGTATATAATTCAGTTTGACAAAATTTTCTATAGAAATAAAATTTTGACAAAATTTTCTATAGAAATAAAAACTTGACAAAATTTTCTGTAGAAATAAAATGTTGACAAAATTTTCTATGGAAGTAAAATGTTGACAAAATTTTCTATAGCAATAAAATTTTGACAAAATTTTCTATAGAAATAAAATGTTGACAAAATTTTCTATAGAAATAAAATGTTGACAAAATGTTCTATAGAAATAAAATGTTGACAAAATTTTCTACAGAAATAAATTTTGTACAAAATTCTCTATAGAAATAAAATTTTGACAAAATTTTCTGTGGAAATAAAATGTTGACAAACATTGCTATAGAAATAAACTTTTTACAAAACTTTCTATAGAAATGAAATTTTGACAAAACTTTCTATAGTAATAAAATTTGACAATTTTTACATGGCTGTTAGAGGCCATATACTAACGAAATGTACCAAATTTCAACCGCATCGGATAACTTTTGCTCCTCAAAGAGGCTCCGGAGGTCAAATCTGGGGATCGGTTTATATGGGAGCTATATATAATTATGGACCGATATGGACCAATTTTTGCATGGTTGTTAGAGACCATATACTAACACCACGTACTAAATTTCAATTGGATCGGATGAATTTTGCTTATCCAAGAGGCTCCAGAGTTCAAATCTGGGGATCGGTTTGTATGGGAGCTATATATAATTATGGACCGATATGGACCAGTTTTTGCATGGTTGTTAGAGACCATATACTAACACCACGAACCAAATTTCAATCGGGTAGGATGAAGTTTGCTCCTCCAAGAGGCTCCGGAGGTCAAATTTGGGGATCGGTTTATATGGGAGCTATATATATTTATGGACCGATATGGACCAATTTTTGCATGGTTGTTAGAGACCGTATACTAACATCAGGTACCAAATTTCAACCGGATCGGATGAATTTTGCCCCTCCAAGAGGCTCCGGAGGTCAAATCTGGGGATCGGTTTATGTGGGGGCTATATATAATTATGGACCGATATGGACCAATTTTTGCATGGTTGTTAGAGACCGTATACTTAGACCACGTACCAAATTTCAACCGGATCGGATGAATTTTGCTGCTCCGGAAGGCTCCGCAAGCCAAATTTGGGTTTATATGGGGGCTATACGTAAACGTGGGCCGATATGGCCCATTTTCAATACCATCCGACCTACATCAATAACAACTACTTGTGCCAAGTTTCAAGTCGATAGCTAGTTTCGTTCGGAAGTTAGCGTGATTTCCACAGACGGATGGACAGCCGGACAGACGGACAGACGGACAGACGGACGGACTGACGGACATGCTTAGATCGACTCAGAATTTCACCACGACCCAGAATATATATACTTTATGGGGTCTTAGAGCAATATTTCGATGTGTTACAAACGGAATGACAAGGTTAATATACCCCCATCCTATGGTGGAGGGTATAAAAAAAATAACTCGTTAACTCGTTTTTAAAGGATTTTGATAACAACTGACGAAAAAAAATCTAAAAAAATTAAAAATTAACATTTGCTTCCTAGAAGCAAGTACATAACCCCCAAATTTAAAAGAGAATTACGTCTTTAAAGTATCCTTACTTGTATTCTCCGCTTCTTTGGCTCGGAATTAATACCCAAACTGTTAAAGTAAAGACAAAATCTTTGGAACCGGACATGCTTTTTTTCATTCACATTTGCTTTACTATTGTACTATACCTAGCATTCTCTTATTTCTGATATTAGTTCTCGAAAATTTAATTAAAATTATGGATAGTTTCAATTTTGGTTGAAAAATGTGCGCATATACATTTATTATGCAATAAAGGGGAAAAAAGCGAAATTAGGTAACACTAGATCTGAGTAAGAATATTCGTAGGTATATCACGGACTGATGTCGATGGAGGTTGTTGCAAACATAAACATACACACACATTACAAATATAACAAAACCTCTTCTCTACGTCTGTTGCAAAACAAAAAAAAACTTTCGGAGAGTAGTTACTTCTACTCTGTGTATAGACTTTCAATTCCAATCAGCGTTGCCGTTTTGGTCCGATCGGACCAAAATTGGTCCAAAAGATTTCCAATTTTTAAATTTGGTCCGATGGTCAGACCAAACAGAATTTGGTCCATTTTGGTCCTATTTCATAAATTTGGTTTCTATCACATATTAAATAGTAGATGGTGCATCGCAAAGAATATTGTCGGGAGTCCAAATATTTCACATGCTTAAAATACGAGTACTAATTTTGCTTAGAATAGAAGACGTATTTCTCTGAAAAAAAGTTTTTCCTTGTCTAAAAGTCTCTAAACTTTTCAATGAAGTCTGTTTATCCTTATGGCTAAATGATTCGACATAAAAATGTGTATCCTAACATGAATGCAAATTTCGTTTTAATGAAGTCAAAATGGATTTAATATTTCTGAAAAAATCTTCAAAATTAATAAAATGTTTCAACACATTGTTTTAAAGTCATTATACCCTAAACCACATAGTGGTTAGGGTATAATAAGTTTGATTTGCCAAAAAATGTGCCTACAAGAAATATTGATTTTAGACCCCATAAAATATATACCGATCGACTAAGAATCACCTCCTGAGTCGATCTAGCGCTTGGTGTCCGTCTGTCCATGTATTTGTTGTTCACAGTATTTCGGTCGCAATTATTAACCGATTTTGATGAAATTTGGTACAGGGAGTTTTTTTGGGCACAAGGACGAACGTTATTGAATTTGGAAGAAATCGGATCAAATTTAGATATAGCTCTCATATATATGTATTGCCCGATTTCGACAAATGGGGTCACGTTGCACTTTTTTACTAACCGATCGTTGTCAAATTTAGCACAAAATAATCTTCTGTATCTCCCTTTAAGTCTGAAAATTTCATCGAAATCGGTTAAGATTTAGATAAAGGTCCCATATATATGTATCGCCCGATTTTGCCAAATTAGGTCATAAAACCCTTATTTATCAACCGATCTTACTCAAAGTTGGCGAAATGTAATCTTCTATAGCACTAACTATATGTGCAAAAAATCATCGAAATCGGTTCAGATTTAGCTATAGCTCCCATATATGTACCGCCCGATTTTTCTAAATAAAATAAAACTCAATTGAACAAATAACACAATGTTTGTACTATAATTTTCTCGAAGAGGAGCGGAGCGGAGCGATTTTTTGTTCTCGGAGCGGAGCGTGGAGCGGAGCGGTTTTTTTTTCTCCGGAACGGGAGCGGAGCGGAGCGAAAAAAATGGACCGCTCCGGATCCCTGGTTTTTATCCAACATGCCTGAAATTGGAAATCTAGAGGTATTCTAGAACCACGGAGAGGTGTGCCGAACATTTTGTGTATCGGTACAGTTTTTGATATAGCCCCCTTATAAACCGGCCCTCCGATTTGGGGTCTAAATTCTAGAACTACAATTAGATGTGCTGAATATTCTCTCCATATTTTTGGCATAGCCCCCATTAGACCAATAATGCGCCAATCTTAAACATCGAATTGTACTTAAGACATTTGAACGCCATTTTTTCCTCCAAACTACGAAATGTTCTTTAACAAGTGACAAAAAATATTATGGATAATTAATTTTCTTGAATTTGTCGAATAATATTTACTTATTTTCGAGAAATTGGCTTTACATCAGTCCAAAATTAAATAAAATGTTCTAAAATTAAACAACTTTTTCAGATCGGGTGGGTTAATGTAGAAAATCTTAGGATGGCTTAAAATACCTTGCGCAAACCACATACGATTCAGCCTGGTCGAACTTTCCCTTGTATTTCCATATTTAATGTTGAATTTGACATATTTTTGGTCTTCGTATTGAAACAGCTGATGTCAGTGTTGCATAAATTTTTACATGTGCTGTACTCAAAAACAAGTTTATTTGTATCCAAAGATTTTGACCTTCTCTTAAGGGTTTTGGTACTGATTCCGAGCCAAATATGCGCCTTCTTTAAAATAAAGAGATTTTTTAGCGACTTATCTGGCCTTAAATCTAGGATCAATAAAATTAAATTACTATTCAGATCTCATTTATGGAATTTTCATTTTGTTTTCGTGGTATATTATTAAAGCTATTCAAGTACAAAATAAAATGCCAGTTTAAAAATCCAAATTATAGCGGATACTTCGAAGTAAAAATGTTTTTTTAATGCAAAAAAAAAAAAAAACAACTTTAAACTGAAGATGCTAAATCCTCAAAATAAGTGTTAGCCTATATTTGAAGCTTTTTATACCCTCCACCATAGGATGGGGTATATTAACTTTGTCATTCCGTTTGTAGCACATCGAAATATTGCTGTAAGAATATTGATGTAAGATAAAGTATATATATTTTGGGTCGTGGTGAAATTCTGAGTCGATCTAAGCGTGTCCGTCCGTCCGTCTGTTGAAATCACACTAACTTCCGAATGAAACCAGCTATCGACTCGAAACTTGGCATAAGTAGTTGTTATTGTCGGATGGTATTGCAAATGGGCCATATTGGATCACTTTTACGTATAGCCCCATATAAACCGACCCCCATATTTGGCTTGCAGAGTCTCTTAGAGAAGCATATTTCATCCGATCCGGTTGAAATTTGGCACGTGGTGTTGGTGTATGGTCTCTAACAACCGTGCAAAAATTGGTCTATATCGGTCTATAATTATATATAGGCCCCATATAAACCGATCCCCAGATTTGAACTCCGAAGCTTCTTGGAAAAGCAAAATTCATCCGATCCGGTTGAAATTTGGTACGTCGTGTTAGTATATGGTCTACAATAACCATACAAAAATTGGTCCATATCGGTCTATAATTATATATATCCCACATATAAACCGATTCCCAGATTTGACCTCCGGAACCTCTTGGAGGAGCAAAATTCATCCGATTCGGTTGAAATTTGGTACGCGGTGTTAGTATATGGTCTCTAATAACCATACAAAAATTGGTCCTTGGTACATTGCGCAAGTATATGGCCGCTAACAACCATACCAAAATCGGTCCATATCGGTCTATAGTTATATATAGCCGGTCCCCAAGCACACAAAAACTGCTCCATATCACCAAAAATAATCTACCAACATTTTATTTCTATAGAAAAATTTGTCAAAATTTTATTTGTATAGAACATTTTGTCAAAATTTTATTTCTACACAAAATTTTGTCAAGATTTTGTTTCTATAGAAAATTTTGTCAAAATTTTATTTCTATAGAAAATTTTGTCAAAATTTTATTTCTATAGAAAATTTTGTCAAAATTTTATTTTTATTGACAATTTTGTGAATTTTTTTTTTTCTATAGGAAATTTTGTGACAATTTTGTTTATATAGAAAATCTTGTCAAACTGAATTATATACGTATTTAATTGGCCTTTTTATACCCACCACCATAGAATGGTGACGGGGGTATAATAAGTTTGTCATTCCGTTTGTAACACATAGAAATATCGATTTCCGACTATATAAAGTATATATATTCTTGATCAGGGAGAAATTCTAAGACGATATAACGATGTCCGTCTGTCCGTCTGTCTGTCTGTTGTAATCTCGCTACAGTCTTCAATATTGAAGCAATCGTGCTGAAATTTTGCACAAACTCGTCTTTTGTCTGCAGTTCAAGTTCGAAGATGGGCTATATCGGTCCAGGTTTTGATATAGTCCCCATATAAACCGACCTCCCGATTCGGGGTCTTGGGCTTATAGAAATCGAAGTTTTTATCCAATTTGCCTGAAATTTGAAATCTAGGGGTATTTTATGACCATAAAGAGGTGTGCCAAAAATGGTGAGTATCGGTCCATGTTTTGGTATAGCCCCCATATAGACCGATCTCCCGATTTTACTTCTTGGGCTTATAGAACCGCAGTTTTTATTCAATTTACCTGAAATTGGAAATCTAGAGGTACTGTAGGACCACAAATATGTGTACCAAAAATTGTGAGTATCGGTCCATGTTTTGGTATGGTCCCCACATAAAACGACCTCCCGATTTTACTTCTTGGGCTTATAGAAACCGCAGTTTTTATCCAATTTACCTGAAATTGGAAATCTAGAGGTATTTTAGGACCATAAAGAGGTGTGCCGAAAACGGTGAGTATAGGTCCATATTTTAGTATAGCCCCCATAAGAACGATCTCCCGATTTAACTCCTTGGGTTTCTAGAAACCGTAGTTTTTCTAGATTTGCCTGAAATTGTAAATATTCTTGTATTTTAGGCTCACAAAAACGTGTATCGGATTAAGTTTTTATCGGTCCTCCATATAGACCGACTTCACTTCTTGAGGGTGTAGAAGGCGCACTGATCATGAAAATTGCTTGAAACTCAATGTAAAATTTCCAGATTTTACTTCTACAGATTTAAGATTTCAAATCAAGACGTTATTTTATAATTTTCTCGCACACTTACAAGAGATGTTTATGATTCCTCTAAAACTCAAACAAAAGTTGTTCTTATAAATCCAGAATCTGATATAGTCCTCATAGGTGAAATCTTTAAATTTATCTTCGGGAAGTGCCCTCAAGTCCTCAAGCCCTCCTGAAATTCTTTGAAACCCTAATATTTGGTTCATGGTGGTGGGTATTTAAGATTCGGACCGGCCGAACTTAGTGCTGTATATACTTGTTTTGTTTAATATATACCCCGTATAGACTAACTAACAATTTAGAAGACGGTGGTAAGAAATTTTAAGACACCTTGTCTCAGTCAAGTAATTCGATTGTGGATGACAGTCTGTAGTAGAAGTTTCTACGCAATCCATGGTGGAGGGTACATAACATTCGGCCTGGCCGAACTTGCGGCCGTATATACTTGCTTTATCTTAAAACTAAAGATTCAATATTTCAGTTAATTTTAGGACGATTTCTTTAAACCAAGGATGCGTTTCTTTATTTTAAGAAAAAATTTCCTTAGTTCAAAGACATGCGACTTTAACGGAGGGACGCAAAGTTACAAATGTATGTCTTAAATTTAATGAAAAAAAGTTTGAAGTAAATATTATAAACTTTGTTCTAATTAAAATGTCATTATAAAATAAAATGTCATTATTTCAAAGAAATTTGTTCTTAATAGTTTGTAAATTTAGGTTGCATAATCTTTAATATCGTAAAATAATTTTTATACCCTGCGCCACACTGTGGAACAGGGTATTATAAGTTAGTGCATATGTTTGCAACACCCAGAAGGAGACGAGATAGACATGGTGTCTTTGCCAAAAATGCTCAGGGTGGGCTCTTGAGTCGATATAGCGATGTCCGTCTGTCCGTTAACACATTTTTGTAATCAAAGTCTAGGTCGCAGTTTTAGTCCAATCGACTTCAAATTTGGCACAAGAATGTGTTTTGGCTCAGAATAGATCCCTATTGATTTTGGAAGAAATCGGTTCAGATTTAAATATACCTCCCATATATATATATTTCGCCCGATATGAACCTATATGGTCCCAGAAGCCAGAGTTTTACCCTAATTTGCTTAAAATTTTGCACAAGAAGAACAATTAGTACTATAATCAAGTGTGCCAAATTTTATTGAAATTTGTTCAGATTTAGATATAGCTTCCATATATATCTTTCGCCCGATATGGATTAATACGGTCCCAGAAGCCAGAGTTTTACCCCAATTTGGTTGAAATTTTGCATAGGGAGTAGAATTAGCATTGTAGCTATGCGTGCCAAATTTGGCTGAAATCGGTTCAGATTTAGATATATCTCCCATATATATCATTCGCCCGATATGCACTAATATGGACCCAGCAGCCAGAGTTTTATACCGATTTGCTTGCAATTTTGTACAAACATAACACATAGTCGTATAGTAAAGTATACAAAATTTGATTGAAATCGGTTCAGATTTAGATATAGCTCCCATATATATCTTTCGCCCGATATGGACTTATATGGCCCCAGAAGCCAGATTTTGTGACCGAATTTGGTTGAAATTTTGCACATGGAGTACAATTAGTAGTATAGTCAAGTGTGCAAAATTTGATTGAAATCGGTTCAGATTTAGATATAGCTCCCATATATATCTTTCGCCCGATATGGACTAATATGGACCTAAAAGCCAGAGTTTTGGCCCAATTTGGTTCAATTTGCACAGGGAGTAGATTTAGCATTGTAGCTATGCGTGCCAAATTTTGTTGATATCGGTTCAGATTTAGATATATCTCCCATATATAGCTTTCGCCCGATTTACACTCATATGACCACAGAGGCTAATTTTTTGCTCCGATTTAGTTGAAATTTTGCACAGGGAGTAGAATTAGCATTGTAGCTATGCGTGCCAAATTTGGTTGAAATTGGTTCAGATTTAGATATAGTTCCAATATATAGCTTTCGGCCGATTTACACTCATATGACCGCAGAGGCCAATTTTTTGGTCCGATTTAGTTGAAATTTTGCACAGGGAGTAGAATTACCATTGTAGCTATGCTTGCCAAATTTGGTTGAAATCGGTTCAGATTTAGATATATCTCCCATATATAGCTTTCGCCCGATTTACACTCATATGACCACAGAGGCAAATTTTTAACTCCGATTTAGTTGACATTTTGCACATGGAGTAGAATTAGCATTGTTGCTATGCGTGTGAAATTTGGTAGAAATCGGTTCAGATTTAGATATAGCTCCCATATATAGCTTTCGCCCGATTTAC
Source organism: Haematobia irritans (assembly GCF_050003625.1). Classification (NCBI taxonomy): domain Eukaryota; kingdom Metazoa; phylum Arthropoda; class Insecta; order Diptera; family Muscidae; genus Haematobia; species Haematobia irritans. Next base: position 151,507,783 of record NC_134400.1, on the reverse strand, counting down.
ACTCATATGACCACAGAGGCCAATTTTTCACTCCGATTTAGTTGAAATTTTGCACAGGGAGTAGAATTAGCATTGTACCTATGCGTGCCAAATTTGGTTGAAATCGGTTCAGATTTAGATTTAGCTCCCATATATATGTTTTTCTGATTTCGACCAACATTTTCCTTGTAAAATCCCCACTGCTTAATCGAAAAGTTGTAAAAATGACTCTAATTTTCCTAAACTTCTAATACGTATATATCGAGCGATAAATCATAAATAAACTTTTGCGAAGTTTCCTTAAAATTGCTTCAGATTTAAATGTTTCCCATATTTTTTTTTTACTAAAATTGTGTTCCACCCTAGTGCATTAGCCAACTTAAATTTTGAGTCTATAGATTTTGTAGAGGTCTATCAAATTCTGTCCAAATCGAGTGATATTTAAATGTATGTATTTTGGACAAACCTTGATATATAGCCCCCAACACATTTGACGGATGTGATATGGTATCGAAAATTTAGATCTACAAAGTGGTGCAGGGTATAATATAGTCGGCCCCGCCCGACTTTAGACTTTCCTTACTTGTTTTTTAGTGTGAATAAGCGATTAATGTGTTTTAGTCAAGGCACGGCTTAATTATCCAGTTCAAAAGTAAAAACAAGCCTAATGTTAACCTAACGTTAACTCCAAGGTTTACAAGTAAAGTATGTAGATATTTGTTTGAAATGAAGTTTTCATGTTTTATTTTAATTTGCTAAAATATAAAAATGAATTGAATTAAAATCGACTTTCAATTAAAATTCTGACACAATAACACACAAAAGAGACGACAAGTCATACTGAAAGCATTTTGCAATGAAGTTAACACGATTTTGCAACAGATTCCAATAAAAACAGCAAAAAGCAATCTAAACTTTGGGCGATTGAATGACCTGATGGTTGAGGTGATGGTGGTGGTCTTTGTTGGGACATTCAAATGAGCCGAAAAGAAAAGGACAGACAATTAATTGGACGCGCTAAGTCTATTTGTTGGTCAACCAATGAACCACAGCTACTAGACCCACACATAGACCATGGATTAGCATGGAGCATGCGAATAATATGCAAATCAATAATGTCTGGTAAAGAAAATGCAAATTTTCATGTATACGTTTCAAGGTATACGTACCTCTTCCTCTTCTACCCAAGAAAATAAACGAAATAAATCGCCTAAAATATATGCAAGTTCAATTTTGTAGATTATGGGTCAACCGGATTGTGGATGAAGAGAGTACATCATAGAGATCCCAAGAAGTAAGAATGGGTCTAATTAGGGTCGAATTGAAGCTCGTATACCCTCCACCATTTGTGCATCTGTGAGCTCTTGCACTTATTTGTTGCATCCGTTCTTGTGATAAATTTGGTTCTGGAGCAAGTTTACTGCCACCGCGCAATCAACTATGTCCTTCTTCTTCCTTACTGCTTTACCACACTTTCAGCATCATGTCATCGGTAACGAGAAACAAATATGGTTTTCTAGCAATCATTCTACTACATTTGAATTCCACCACGAATAACTTTATGTTCGAATGCAATAGCTCAAAATTCTTTTGTAATCTTGTAAACAATATAATGCAATGTCGCTGGAACAATTCTGTCTGTTTTCGTACAAGTGGTTTAGAAATGATAACAACTGGAAATTGTTTCCAATACATATCAGCCACCCTGTACATATAACCCTCTCATGTTCGAAGATGGTCTATATTGTTTTTGATAAAGCCCCCATATAAACCGGTGTTTAGATATTTCATTTCTTAAGCATCTATACACCGATAGGTATTTTAGGTCCACAATTTACATCGATCTACCAATTTGACTTCGTGGGCTTTTAGATATCGCCCAAGTTTCGCCTGAAATTGGAAATTTAGGGATATTTTCAGTTCACACACCCTCAAAAAAAAAAACGCTTCTCTAACACATGTTCTAACCATATTTTGCAGGAAGCACATGTATTATTGAATACTGCCGAAACATTAATATGTTTGTTTTATGTGAACATATTATATGTTTGGAAGCAGTTTGAGCCCAATAATAGTATATGCTTGGAAGAATTTTCCCCAAAGAAGATTGTGCTCATTCCCTCACATATTTTTCACTTCCACGAAAGTTTTTAGTTCTTGGCACCTTTTTCTGTAATACAAATAATGTAGAAGAAATTATTCAAATTTATAAATTTTTTAAATTTTACCTTTCGCCTGGACGGAGAATAGAACCGAGGACCATACAGTTTGTAAGCCAACACACTATCCACTGCGGCGCCCACTAGCCGATGCAAACAAAACATTATTTAACAGAAACACACATTTGTTTGCCACTTGGATCAATGGTTAGCATGTCCGCCTTGCACGAAAAGCCTTGTGTGTTCAATCCGTGTGTGCTCCGACCGAACACCATTTTTTTTATTAATTTACACATTTATTTTTATACTATATTAAATTTGTGTACCCTCCACCATAGGATGGGGTATATTAACTTTGTCATTCCGTTTGTAACACATCGAAATATTGCTCTAAGACCCCATAAAGTATATATATTCTGGGTCGTGCTGAAATTCTGAGTCGATCCGTCCGTCCGTCTGTTGAAATCACGCTAACTTCCGAACGAAACAAGCTATCGACTTGAAACTTGGCACAAGTAGTTGTTATTGATGTAGGTCGGATTGTATTGCAAATGGGCCATATCGGTCCACTTTTACGTATAGCCCCCATATAAATGGACCCTCAGATTTGGTTTTCGGAGCCTCTAACAGAAGCATATTCCATCCGATCCAGCTGAAATTTGGTACATGGTGTTGGTATATGGTCTCTAACAACCATGCAAAAATTGGTCGACATCGGTCCATAATTATATATAGCCCCCATATGAACCGATCCCCAGATTTGGCTTGCGGAGCCTAAAAGAGAAGCAAATTTCATCCGATCCTGCTGAAATTTGGTACATGGTGTTGGTATATGGTCTCTAATAACCGTGCAAAAACTGGTTCACATCGGTCCATAATTATATATAGCCCCCATATAAACCGATCCCCAGATTTGGCTTGCGGAGCCTCAAAGAGAAGAAAATTTCATCCGATCCGGCTGAAATTTGGTACATGATGTTGGTATATGGTCTCTGACAACCATGCAAAAATTGGTCCATATCGGTCTATAATTACATACAGTGGGTAACAGCTTATTTCGTGCAGTGAATATTTCAATATATAATTAATTGTATCACCAAAAGTTGAAACGTTTTCGCTAGAATTTCAACGTCCCTTTAAAAAGAAACACTGAGCACACATCATGCGAAAAGAAAAAAGTACGAATTTATGTTTGATAGGGACGAAAGAGCGAAAAGAATTGCAAATCAATGTATTGTTCTGTTACAGCTTATTTCGTGCATGCTCATTTTTTCTCTTTTGTCATGCTCCCACTCCTATAATATGTACTCTATCTAATGGTATTCCCTATATAACTCTTTCTAGAGTGTTTGCTAATATTAATGTATGACTATTAGTTTAATTTTGCGTATGCTAGAGTCAACACACGCTCGTTATAAAAATGGGTCGACGCACAACAATTGAACAGCTTGAACTTGTCTTAACACATTTTAAGAATGCAAAATCACAGCGGCAAATTGCGTCAATGGTTAATATGAGCTCCTCCACCGTTCATGGTATCATAGAACGTTATGTGCACGAAAATCGCATTCACGATAAAGGCAGAAAAGCACCCAATAAAATTTTTAACGAGACTGATGAGCGTTATATTGTCCGCAAAGTCAAGGTGAATCCCAAAATTTCTGCTCCTAAACTTGCTGTTGAGATTGAGAAACACTTGCAGTGCACAAACAATTCGCCGGGTACTTCACAACCATGATTTAAATGGTCGAGTTTCTCGAAAAAAACCATTTATCAAAAAGAAAAAATCAGAAGTACCGACTCAACTTCGCAAAAGAGTATATTTCTAAAAGTTCAGAGTTCTGGAAATCTGTAATTTTCGCAGACGATTCAAAATTTAACATATTTGGCTCAGATGGCATGGCTTATGTATGGCGGAAGCCAAACACTGAACTACAAAATGTTAATTTACGACCAACTGTGAAACATGGAGGTGGGAACGTAATGGTTTGGGTCTGTATGTCGGCAGCGGGGGTCGGTAACCTAGTATTCATAGAGGGAAATATGAATAAGGAAATGTACCTGAATATATTAAAAGAAAATTTAATTCAAAGTGCCACCCAACTGGGCATAAAGGACACTTTTCGATTTTACCAGGACAACGACCCTAAACATAAATTTGGCATTGTACAGTCCTGGCTCATTTGGAATTGCCCACACCTTATGGCACCACCCGCACAATCTCCAGACTTGAATGTAATCGAAAATTTGAGGGCCTTGCTGGAGCAAAACATACGCAAACACCATATATCTAGTAGGGAGAGTCTGAAGAAGGCGCTGTTGGAGGAATGGCAAAAAAATTGGGCCAGAAACTACAAAAAAATAGTAGATTCGATGCCGAAACGACTTAAGTTTGTTCTAGACCAAAAAGGTGGTCACACCAAATATTGATGTGAACTATTCCCAAATTAGTTTTTAAGAATACCAAGACTCATTTACCTGCATGAAATAAGCTGTTACATTGAATTCATCAGTAATTTTCATTTTTGTTATTTTTCTTTTGTTGAATAAATTAATTTTTAGTTTTGAATAAACTATATATTCTAGACATTCATGTCTACAAAAACTACTTTAACACTCTTAGTATATTTTATTTAGTTTTAATGTTATAACGGATTCGATGCTAAATACTCTACTGCACGGAATAAGCTGTTACCCACTGTATATCGCCCCCATATAAAACGTTCTCCAGATTTGACCTCACGAGCCTCTTGGAGTAGCAAAATTCATCCGATCCAGTTCAAATTAGGAACGTGGTGTTAGTATATGGTCGCTAACAACCATACCAAAATTGGTCCAATCACACAAAAATTGGTCCATATCGGTTCATAATCATGGTTGCCACTAGAGCCAAAAATAATCTACCAAAATTTTATTTCTATAGAAAATTTTGTCAAAATTTTATTTCTAGAGAAAATTTTGTCAAGATTTTATTACTGTACAAAATTTTGTCAAGATTTTATATCTATAGAAAATTTTGTCAAAATTTTATTTCTATAGAAAATTTTGTCAAAATTTTATTTCTATAAAAAATTTTGTCGAACTGAATTATATACGTATTGAGAAGATGGTGCTAAGAAGTTTTAAGATACCTTGCCATCAGCATATGTTACCGCAACCCAAGTAATTGTGGATGCCAGTTTTTTGTAGAAGTTTTTACGCAATCCATGGTGGAGGGTACATAAGATTCGGCCTGGCCGTATATACTTGTTTTAATTTCCTTTGCCTGAATATTTTTCCGTAGTGCCAAAATGATAAACAAAGCACATGTCCACACATACATAAAATGCTACTCTCAAGGCGAAAACACATGCTGTTTTTTTTTTTAAATGTCTATTCTCTTGGTTCCGAATGTCTATTCCCTTTACTCCGAATACTAATTCTAATATTCAAATTAAATAATATTTAGACTTAAGCATATCAAATTTTTGGCCTTATCATAAAACAGTTTTCCGAAACAACATACAAGCGGTTTCACCGAAATTGTTCTCTTTTGATTCTCTCGCTATGTTATGTTGATATCTTTCGTCAACCCACCCGGTTTCCATCTCTATTTCTTTCTCTATACTCTCTCTCTCTCTCTCTGTCGCTCTCTGAATAAAATATCACAACATATATATGCTTACTCGGAATTTGTAAATTTATATATGTTTACATTCACACATCTTATTTTTATGAAACATTCATGCCCCAAACATAATATATTCTAACATATTAACATATATGTCCCAAACATGTAGTGTTAGTTCAGGAACATTACATGTTTGCACTTAAATATATTGTGTTTAAAAATTGTGCCCAAAACACATTTTGTTTATATCGAAACATATGAAAAACATATTTTTCTAACAGTGCAAGTACCTGTGTCGGCATTGGTTTATATCGGTTCATGTTTTGGTATAGATCCATATAGGCCGATCTACCGATTTAAATTTTTATGCATATAACCATTGACATTTTTATCTAATTTACCTGAATTGGAAATTTAGATGTATTTTAACTCCGCAAAGAACTATGTGAAATTTGATGTTTATAGGTAAGTGTGCGATATAGCCCTCATATACACTAGTCTCCCTATTTAACTTTTTGATGAGATAGAAGGCTCATTTATCATCGGAATTTAGATATTGAATCATCTGAAATGCGTAATTTCATTCGAGACTACACCCTCAAAAACAAAAAAAAATCGCTTCTGTGACATATACCACAAAAACATTTTGCTTCAAACATATCTATTTTAAGGATTGGTCCACACAAAATATCGTTTGTATTGTTCAAACATATTATGTTTCACCTTAGGCATACACTGGTAGAAAAAAATTAATGAAATTTTCTTTGTGTGGATATATTTTTAAGGCGTCAATTGGTTACTTCCATTATTTTACTTGCAGCATACTCTCCAGGTCTCTCTTTCTGAACACATATATGTTTATAGGCTATTTCTAAATTAATATATGTCTGCATCCAAGAATATTATTATTATAAAAATATTATGCCCCAAACATAATATGTTGTAACATATTAACATATATGTCCCAAACATGATATGCTAGTTTATGAACATTGTATGCTTGCACATAAAAATATTGTGTTAAAAAATTTGAGTTTCATACATATAATTTTTACACCCAAACATATGAAAAACAGTCTTTTTCGTCCGTGTAGGATATTTGATTCAGGGTGGTGGGTATTTCAGATTCGGCTCGGCCGACCCTGTATGTTTGTTTATCATCTTTTCTTCTTTTCGTCTTTTTGTTCTCTTTATTCATACCTTACTCTTAGCCTGGCCGATAACAAACTTCTAGATCACCAACAACAGCACATACAATATAACAAAGTTACATTGTAATATCCCCTTCAAGGCTTCTGATGGTTACAGTTTTTTTTCTAGAAAAAAAATCAATACCTCGATCGCGGTGGTACACAAAACAAATTTTTGTGCTCCACTTATGTCAAGTGATAAATAGTCACTGGTTGTACAGTTGATTTGTTATATTCCGTTTACCACCCATAATTGAGGCTCCATTGAATTCTGGTCATGGATATAGGACCAAAGGTATTAAGTAGAGGTGTGCACGTGACACGAAATTGTCGTGACTCACGAAAATTTTCGTGATTCGTGAGTCATGCTCATGACAACAGCGTGAGTGTGCGTGATTAACAAACCAAAATGTCGTCACGAAAATAATATCTTCGTGAGTGTGCGTGAGTAACGAATTAAACTCACGAAAATATTCCTGCTCAGCAACATAAAACGCTTAAGAGTTAAATTCAATTACAATTTTAGTGACACCTGGGTGTTAAGAGTTTAATAATACTCTCGATTTTAACAATGCTCATGTTTTCAGACACATCGGTAAGGTAAATTATCATAAAATTATTCGTGAGTCACGATATTTTTCGTGAGTCACGGTATTTTTCGTGAGTCATAAAATTATTCGTGAGTCACGATATTTTTCGTGAGTCACGGTATTTTTCGTGAGTCACGACGTTTTCGTGCGTGAGTGTGCGTGAGTACAAATTTTCTTTTCGTGAGTATGCGTGAGCGTGAGTCCTACCAAAAAATATCGTGCGTGAGTATGATTTTTCAGTCGTGAGTGTGCGTGTTACTCACGTGAACACCTCTAGTATTAAGCCCAGCATCGTTGGTAGCAACGTTCGACGTACGGTTGGCGTACAAGGTTGGTTTTGATTATTTACAACGATCTTCTGCAGCAATGACGAAGGTAGCAAAACGGTCTGGGAGCTGCATAACATTTGTGTTTGAAATAATAGCACTAGTTTAGATTGCAATTCTGAGGGGAATAATATTCCGACTTAGAATTAGCTCCGGAAGCTATTATATATTGAGCATGGATATATTGAGATCAGATGAAAATTTCAACTACTATACCGGCTTTTGATAGTGATTAACTTTGACAAAAATGATCTCTGATCATGGTCCATGAACCGACGTGAACCAATTTTTGCATGCCTGTTAGAGGGCATATGCTAACACCACGTACCAAATTTCAACCGGATCGGATGAAATTTGCACACGCAGGAAATTTTGAAAACCCAATCAGGGGATCAGATTATATGGGGCCTGATTTAATTGTTGACCTATATGTACCAATTATTGCACTGACATGAAGACAGATCAATTACCTATATAAGCCATCTTAAGTTCTTGATCGGTTTATACACAGCAAAAAATATCGATATAACTTTTCGTTTAATTAAGTGAATGATTAAGTGAATACAAAAAAAAAATAATTAATACAATTAACTTTTTAATCAAACTCGGAAGACTAGGATCTGAAATACCCACGACCATGAAACAGATTTAATTGTTTGCTGTGAAAATTCTTCGTTGCACAGAAAAATGAAACTTTCACGAAACTTTTTCCAATTAAAGTGTTATTTGAGCTTTAAAAAATATTCAATTAAAAATGTAATTGATTCAAAAAAAATTTTAATTGAAACAAAAATCAATCACAAAAATGAATAGTATCAATTAATTTTTTAATCGACTTTCAATTGATTTTTTAATTGATACTATCATTTCTATGATTGAAGACATTTGAATTAAAAATTAATTGGATCAATTATCTTTGTGGGTTACTTGCAAATAGATAGAATTTCAGGTGAATTTGATAACAGATACTCTGCCAAACAAACATACAGTTTGTCAAGAAAGTGTTTTGACAATGGGATAAAAATTATGTTTTGTTCCAAAATTAAATATAATGAAATTTTAAAAAAATATTTTATTATGTATTTTGCAAAGTATACATACGTACACAGAATTAAAAATTTAATAAAATATTTAATATTTCAATTATTTCTAGAATTTGAAATATTTGGCAATGTCAAAAGACTTTCTTGACATACTGTATATACCAACACATGCACTCAAAAAACAGTGAACCAAACTGAAAGGAAAGCTTTGCTTAGTTTTAGAAAATTATGGTTAAGATTAGAAACTTTTAACTAAAGTGTATTACAAACGCATATTTTATGCCAATTTAACAATAATTACATTTTCTATACACACAAAAAAATTTCACGAAAATTTTTGCAATTAAAATTTTAATTGAGTTTTAAAAAATATTCAATTAAAAATTTAATTGATTCAACAAATTTTTTTAATTAAAACTAAAATCAATAACAAAAATACTAGTATCAATTAATTTTTTAATTGGATCAATTAACTTTTTAATTGACCTTCAATTAATTTTTTAATTGATACTATCATTTCTGTGATTGAAGACATTTCAATTAAAAATTAATTGGATCAATTAATTTGGTGATTGAATCAGAATTTTTTTTTTGTGCGTAGGTGTGTATAGACGAGTCTATAAATAATTATGAACCAATATGAACGTATTTTCGCTATATATGCATGGTGGTTAAAGGGAATATACTAGAGGTATGCACATGAGTAATGTTTTACTCACGCTCACGCACATTCACGCACGATATTGTTTAGTAGGTGTCACGCTCACTCACGAAAAGAAAACTTGTACTCAGGCACACTCACGCACGAAAATGTTATGACTCACGAAAAATACCATGAGTCACGAAAAATATCGTGACACACGAAATATGTCGTGACTCACGAATAATTTTATTAGTAATTTACCTGAGGGACGTTTCTGAAATCATGAGCACGATTAAAATCGAGAGCGTTATTAAACTCTTAACATCCTAGGTGGCACTAAAATTGTAAATGAATTTATCTTTTAAGCGTTTTATGTTGGTGAGCGGGATTATTTTCGTGAGCATAATTCGTGACTCACGACTCACGCGTGAGCCACGAAAATTTTCGTGAGGCAAGACGATTTCGTATCACGTGCACATCTCTAGAATATACCAACATTACGTACTAAATTTTAACCTGATCGGATGAAACTTACCCCTTCTAGAGGTTCCGGAAATCAAATCAGGGGTTCGGTTAATATGGGGGCTATATATGTTATAATTGTGAAGCATTATGAAAAATTTTTTGCATGGTTGTTAGAGGAAATATACCAATATGTTATTGCGTAATAAATTTCAATCAGATCGGATGGAATTTATCCCTCCGAGAGGCTCCGAAGTCCAAATCTGGGGTTCGCTGAGGATCGGTTTATATGGGGTCTACATATAATTGTGGACCAATATGGAGCAATTTTTGCATGGTGTACTAATATTACGTATGAAATTTCGGCAGGACCGGATAAAATTTTCTCTTCAAAGAGGCGCGAGAAGTCAAATAAGAGGGGTCGGATTATACCTATACATAAAAGTGGTCCCACATAACCGTTTCTCAATATCATTCGACCTACATCAATAAAAACTACATATACCAATTTTCAAATCGATAGATTGTTTCGTTCGGGAGTTAGGGTGATTTTAACAGACGGCCAAATTTTTATTTCTATAGAAAATTCTGTCCATTTTTTTTTATTTAGACAATTTCTTCAAAATTTTATTTCTATAGAAAATTTTATCAAACATTTACCACATTTTTATATTCCTATAAAAAATTTTCAACATTTTAAATGTCTATAGAAAATTTTATTTCTATTGAAAATTTTATCAAAATTTCATATTTCTATAGAATTTTTTTTCAAAATTTTATATTTCTGCAAAAAATTTTGTCTATAGAAAATGTGTGAAGTAGATCTTAATTGGAGATGAATATTTTGCAAAATCTACCAAACCATTAACAATTCTACCAATCTACCACACAGTAAAAAATCTACCATTTTTGGTAGAATTCTACCAACTGTGGAAACGGTGGTTACACGCGAAATGACAAAGTTAGAATACCCCCTATCTTATGGTGGAGGATATAACAAGTATATACGGCCGTAAGTTCGGCCAGGCCGAAGCTTATGTACCCTCCACCATGGATTGCGTAGAAACTTCTACTGAAGCCGATGGCAAGGTATCTTAAAACTTCCTAACACCGTAATATATACCACATAGTCCATACGTGATATATATTAAACTAAAAAAGACCGATTAAATACGTATATAAATAAGTTTAAAGTTTCTATAGAAATAAAATTTTGACAACATTTTCTATAGAAGTAAAATTTTGACAAAATTTTCTATAGAAATAAAATTTGGTAAAAATTTTCTATAGAAATAAAATTTTGACAAAATTTTCTATAGAAATAAAATTTTGTCACAATGTTCTATAGAAATAAAATTTTGACAAAATTTTCTATAGAAACAAAATTTTAACAAAATTTTCTAGAGAAATAAAATTTTGACAAAATTTTCTATAGAAATAACATTTTGACAAAATTTTCTATAGAAATAACATGTTGACAAAATTTTCTGTAGAAATAAAATTTTAACAAAATTTCCTGTAGAAATAAGATTTTGGTATATTATTTTTGGCTCGAGTGGCAACCATGATTATGAACCGATATGGACCAATTTTTGTGTGATTGGGGATCGGCTATATATAACTATAGACCGATATGGACCAATTTTGGCATGGTTATTAGCGGCCTTATACTAACACCACGTTGAAAATTTCAACCGGATCGGATGAATTTTGCTCCTCCAAGAGGCTTCGGAGATCAAATCTGGGGAACGGTTTATATGGGGGCTATATATAATTATGGACCGATATGGACCAATTCTTGCGTGTTTGTTAGATACCACATTCTAACACCATGTTCCAAATTTCAACCGGATCGGATGAATTTTGCTTCTGTAAGAGTCTCCGGAGGTCAAATCTGGGGATCGGCTTATATGGGGGCTATATATAATTATGGGTCGATATGGACCAATTTTTGCATGGTTGTTAGAGACCATATACTAACACCATGCACCAAATTTCAGCCGGATCAGATGAAATTTGCTTCTCTTAGAGCAATCGCAAGCCAAATTTGGGGGTCCGTTTATTTGGGGGCTATACGTAAAAGTGGGCCGATATGGACCAATTTGTGCATGGTTGTTAGAGACCATATACTCACATCATGTACCAAATTTCAGCTTCAGCTTCTCTTAGAGCAATCTCAAGCCAAATTTGGGGGTCCGTTTATATGGGGGCTATACGTAAAAGTGGACCGATATGGCCCATTTGCAATACCATCCGACCTACATCAATAACAACTGCTTGTGCCAAGTTTCAAGTCGATAGCTTGTTTCGTTCGGAAGTTAGCGCGATTTCAACAGACGGACGGACGGATATGCTCAGATCGACTCAGAATTTCACCACGACCCAGAATATATATACGTTATGGGGTCTTAGAGCAATATTTCGATGTGTTACAAACGGAATGACAAAGTTAATATACCCCCATCCTATGGTGGAGGATATAAAAACCGTTTTCTCTGAGATCTTAACATATTACTGCCTGTTTCTGTATGTTGAACGAGCTCTATCAATCGACGGAAACAGCTGAATGCCATAGAATGGTGACGGGGGTATAATAAGTTTGTCATTCCATTTGTAACACATCGAAATATCGATTTCCGACTATATAAAGTATATATATTCTTGATCAGGGAGAAATTCTAAGACGATATAAGCATGTCCATCTGTCCGTCTGTCTGTCTGTTGTAATCACGCTACAGCCTTCAATAATGGCACTATCGTCCTGAAATTTGGCACAGATTCGTGTTTTATTTGCAGGCAGGTCAAGTTCGAAGATCGGTCCAAGTTTTGATATAGTCCCCATGTAAACCGACCTCCCGATTTGGGCCTTGGGCTTTTAAAACCCGTAGTTTTTATCCAATTAGCCTGAAATTTGAAATCGAGAGGTGTTTTAGTACTATCAATGAGTGTGCCGAAAATTGTCTCTATCGGTCCATGTTTTGGTATAGCCCCCATATAGACCGACTTCAGGATTTTGTTTCTTAGGCGTCCAGAAACTGTATTTTTTATCCAATTTGCCTGAAATTGAAAATCTGGAGGTATGTTTAGGACCATAAAGAGGTGTGTCGAAAATGGTTCGTATCGGTCCATGTTTTCGTACAGCCCCATATAGACTAATCTCCAGATTTTTTTTCTTGGGCTTCTAGAAACTGTATTTACTATCCGAATTGTCTGAAATTTGAAACCTAGAGGTATTTTATGACTAGAAATAGGTGTGCCGAAAATGGGATATATCGGTCCATGTTTTGGTATAGCCCCCATATAGACCCATCTCCCGATTTTACTTCTTGGGCGTCTCGATACTGTATTTTCTATCCGATTTGCTTGAAATTGAAAATCTAGAGGTATTTTAAGACCACAAATAGGTGTGTCGAAAATGGGGAGTATCGGTCCAAGTTTTGATGTATCTCCCATATAAACCGATCCCCCGATTTGGGGTCTTGAGCTTCTAGAAACCGTAGTTTTTAGTCGATTTGCCTAAAATTGGAAATCGAGATGTATTTTAGGACCACAAATAGGGTGTATCGGTCCATGTTTCGTTGTAGCCCCCATATAGACCGATCTCCCAAATTTACTTCTTGGACTTATAGAATCCGTAGTTTTTATCCAATTTGCCAGAAATTATAAATCTAGAGGTATTTTAGGACCATAAAGAGGTGTGTCGAAAATGGTCCGTATCGGTCCATGTTTTGGTATAGCCCCCTTATAGACTGATCGCCCGATTTTAGATTTCGTAGTTTTTACCCTGAAATTTGAATTCTAGGGGTATTTGAGGAACATTAAGAGGTGTGTCGAAAATTTTGAGTGTTGGTTCATGTTTTGGCATAGCCCCATATAGACCTACCTCCCGGATTTATTTCTGTAATTTTTATCCACTTTGCCTGAAAATGTAAATATACTGGTACACTTAAAAAAAGTGAACTGTTTTATAGGAAGAATGAACTACCACGCACGAAAATTAAACTAAATTTTACTCCACATTTTGAGATTTCCACAAAGCGTTGTAAAAACCAGGAAATTTTAATGCCCCGTTGTACTTTTTAATTGCAGTTCACGAAATTACATCATCTCATAGAAGAAAAAATTAACTAAAAGTAAAGTAGAAAATTATTGGCGCCAAATCATGACCATTTTAACCATACAGTAGTTTATTCTTACTATTTTTGGGAATCGTGCGAACATTTTCATTTGTTTTAGTTCATATTGAACTTATGTGTACGGTCATTGAACTTTATACTCACGTTTAGTTCATAAAATTTGTGAGACATACTTAAAAAAAGTAAGATTTAAGCTGTGGAAAATTTCGATAAAAATAATAAAATTTAACTACTAGCAAATAAATTTTTCCAATAAACATAAGTTAAATTTAGCGTTAGTTTAACTACGGATTTTTTTTTTCTGTGTATTTTAGACCCTCACAAATTCGTATCGCATTTATTTCTACCGGTATATTATGTAAGATATTTGTCGATCGACCGATTTCACTTCTTGAGGGTATAGCAGGAGCACTGATCATATAAATTGCTTGAAACTAAAAGTAAAATTTCTAGATTTTACTCCTCGTTATCATTTAAATAATGTCGGTAAAAATCTACGGATTTAAGATTTCAAATCAAGGCTTTTTTCATCATTTACACGATATGTTTATGATTTCTCTAAAATTCAAACAAAATTGGTTCTTATAAATACAGAATCTGATCTACACGCAAAGAAAAAAAAACGTTTGGAAATCGTGTACCGAAAACGTTTTTCTTTTGTTAGAGTTTTTTGAATTGCTTCGAAAATTTTAAACTTTTATCACCAAAAAAATTCGTTTGTTACAAAATTTTTATTTTTTCAATAAAAAAAGTTATTTTTGAAATAACAACACAGTCCATTTCGTTTATATCAAACACTGTTCTTTTCTGACTTTAGGTCTTTAATAAGACACATTTTACAGTTCAAAATTTAATATAGTACAATGTAATGTTGAACATTTTTTCGGAATCTTCCGAATATATATATATAAAAAAAAACAAAAGCAAAAAAAAAAACTTTGGCCGAAGCAGGGATCGAACCCACTACCCTTGGCATGAGAGTCGGACGTAGCTACCACTGCTCCACGGTGCCAAACTAAGTGTTTGTTTCTGTTAAATAAACTTTGTTTATTCGGTTCGTGGGCGCCGCAAGCTATGCTATATAAATATAACTTATATTGATATTTATCTATTGATGACCATAACAGGTACATAGCTCAGTGGTTAGTGTGTTGGCTTACAATGTGCATGGTCCGCGGTTCGATTCTCCGTCCAGGCGAAAGGTAAAAAAAAATTTTAAAAATTTATAAAATCATATAATTTCTTCTACATTGTTGGTATTACAGGAAAAGGTGTTAAGAACTAAAAATCATCGTGGATGTGAGAAAGATGTGAGGGGCAATGCAATTAGCAAGAAAATAATGTTTTTTTTTTTTGAGCTAGTCTTTATGAAATTGTTTTTACATCCTGGAAAAGAATAAACGTTTACCACAAAAAGTATATACTTTTCTTCCAAATACACTTCCTTACAGCGAAAAGCAAATGAGAAACGAACTTTGTTTGTCTAAAATTTCGTTTGGGAGGAAAGAATTATTTTTTTGCGTGTAGTATTCATAGGTAACATAGAATCTTTAAATTTATCATCGAGAAGTGTACTGGTAGAATTGATCTGATTGGGAGAATATCTGTCATCAAAACCCCTTAAATCCTACATATATTATCAAGATACCCGTACCGACGAAGAGTTTTCAAAGTAATTATACCCTGCGCCACACTGTGGAACTGGGTATTATAAGTTAGTGCATATGTTTGTAACACCCAGAAGGAGACGAGATAGACACATGGTGTCTTTGGCAATAATGCTCAGGGTGGGTCCCTGAGTCGATATAACCATGTCCGTCCGTCCGTCCGTCTGTCTGTGAACACATTTTTGTGATCAAAGTCTAGGTCGCAATTTAAGTTCAATCGCCTTCAAATTTGGCACATGTTCCTAATTTGGGTCAGAATAGAACCCTATTGATTTTGGAAGAAATCGGTTCAGATTTAGATATAGCTCCAATATATATCTTTCGCCCGATATGCACTAATATGGATCCAGCAGCCAGATTTTTATACCGATTTGCTTGAAATTTTGTACAAACATAACACTTAGTCGTATAGATAAGTGTGCAAAATTTGATTGCAATCGCTTCAGATTTAGATATAGCTCCCATATATATCTTTCGCCCGATATGGACTTATATGGCCCCAGAAGCCAGATTTTTGGCCGAATTTGGTTGAAATTTTGCACTAGGAGTACAATTAGTAGTATAGTCAAGTATGCAAAATTTGATTAAAATCGGTTCAGATTTAGATATAGCTTCCATATATATTTTTCGCCCGATATGGACATATATGGCCCCAGAAGCCAGAGTTTTGGCTAAATTTGGTTGAAATTTTTCACTAGGAGTACAATTGGTAGTATAGTCATGTGTGTCAAATTTGATTGAAATCGGTTCAGATTTAGATATAGCTTCCATATATATTTTTCGCCCGATACGGACTTATATGGCCCCAGAAGCCAGAGTTTTGGCCCAATTTGGTTGAAATTTTGCACTATGAGTACAATTAGTAATATAGTCATGTGTGCAAAATTTGATTGAAATCGGTTCAGATTTAGATATAGCTCCCATATATATTTTTTTCTGATTTCGACAAAAATGGTCAAAATACCAACATTTTCCTTGTTAAATCGCCACTGCTTAGTCGAAAAGTTGTAAAAATGACTCTAATTTTCCTAAACTTCTAGTACATACATATTGAGCGATAAATCATAAATAAACTTTTGCGAATTTTCCTTAAAATTGCTTCAGATTTTGTAAAAGTCTATCAAATTCTGTCCAAATCGAGTGATATTTAAATGTATGTATTTGGGACAAACCCTTATATATAACACCCAACACATTTGACGGATGTGATATGGTATCGAAAATTTTGATCTACAAAGTGGCGCAGGGTATAATATAGTCGGCCCGGCCGACTTTAGACTTTCCTTACTTGTTTTTATATTTGATTCATGGTGGTGGGTATTTAATATTCGGCCCGGCTGAACTTACTACTGTATATACTTATTGGTTATAAATCCATCTGTTTGTTTCCATGTTCTTTTAACTGGGGGGAAAACATTTTGTTGAAGACGTGACAAACATGTAATTTGTACTCCCACTATTTTCACTGGGCAAACATGGTTGCTCTAAAGATGTACATGGTCGCCACAAAAAAGTTCCAATAATATTATTTATTCTGCTCTTCGAATATGATCGTTACAACCATGTTACGCTCTGGGTGTAGGTGGCTACTTCTATTCAATTCATCAGTGCTGTTATTCTCCTAATGTAAAAAGAAAAAGAAACTGCTTCTACAGCAGCATTGATGATATGACGACAATATTCGTAATATGCAAACAAATAAGCAGTGTTGCCAACTCCCCAAGGCCAAAAAGCACCAAAAAATCGAAATTTAAATGCTCTACAAAAAAAAAAAAAAAAAAAAACCTTCCGAAGATGTATTATAGAACTTTTGAAAATTGAATTTCAAGAAGTTAAGGTGGGTATTAAGATCGAGTTTAGCCGCTAAAATAATCATTTTTTTTCACAATTACTTTTCTTTAATAAATCATTTTAAGGAATACAAACTTTGTGAAAATTTGCTTTTGGCTATTCCCCATCAAGTTATAATAAACTTTGCAGCAAATATGCATAATTTTATGCCCATTTTTAGTGATATAGTTTTCACTTTAGCGGCAAAACTCTTAGTACTCACCATTATGAACCGCTATTCAAATATACACCTTGATCAGTTTTAATGCTTTCGTCCAATTCATTTTGATCAGTGATGTTTTTCAACTTTCAAAATATTAACATATGGAAGGAGTCTAATGCTTATTTCAGTTGTGCGTGCTTTTGTGGATTTAATACAAACGTTTTTAATGACATCTTTACCAAGTTCAAAAATTCGGCACTCATCGCTCGACTTTCCTACAGAATATCCTAAATAACAATATTAATTAAAAAATAATCAATACCAACTTCATAACAATCAAACTCTATATTTGGCAATAAATTTGTGTTTCTTCGGCTCTTGAGAGTCTAATCAAAATTTTTGTATCAATTAAACTTAATACTGTTCAAAATAAAAAAAGCACTAAATGAAAATGAAAAGGCACCAAAAAGGCAATTTGGTGCTTTTTAGAAATCAAAAAGCACTAAATTTGGTGCTAAAAGCACCAAATTGGCAACACTGCAAATAAGCTAACCAATGGAGGGAGAAACAAAAGGAAACACAGTCATGAAATCGTTTTGCGTTTGGACAACTGCGTTTCACTCGGGGGAGACACTCTGAAGTCTTAGAGCTAAAAGTAGAAAAATTTTCTTTTACATGATTTATGTCTTAATCGTGACCAAATTGGAACAGATCAGAGGGAACCCTGTTTTTTTGTTTCGCGCCAATCGTTTCTCTTTGCCGCATTGATTGACACTCGGTTACTTAAGCCATGTTGTAAGCAAATACCAACAGTTTAAGTCCAAATGATTCAAATGATGTTGACCGACAAAACTAGACGAAAATTAAGTATTCCATCTGGAATACTTTAGGGGTGATTTAAGTTGCAAACATTCCCATCAAAAAAATTGGAAGTTGTTCCACAAACATTTCTTTTAAAGCCCATCCCAGAATCCCACATCGAGTTTTTTCAACTTCCGATGCAGTCTTTTTGGACAAGTGCACAAACATTTCTTCTAAAGCGCATCGTGGGATCCCCCAATAATTTTTTTCCAATTCCGATGCAGTCCTTTTGGACAAGTCCACAAACATTTCTTCTAAAGCGCATCGTGGGATCCCCCAATAATTTTTTTCCACTTCTGATGCAGTCCTTGTGGACAAGTATTAGAAAGAACGCAATCAGGCTATTTTAAGTGCAAATTTTGTACAATTAAATTTTACAAAAAAATAGAAAACTAATAAAAAAAAAACTAAAAAAATAGAAATTAATAAAAAAGTAAAAAAATTATAAAATAAAATAAATTTCATCCCCGCTGGGATTCGAACATGTGCCGTTTGACTTTTTCGGTTCCATGGACGTTCTTTTGAGAAGGTTTTGCAAATTACGAGAATTTTTAATTTTTTGTTAATTTTTAATGGAAAAATATATTTATACGAAAATATATGCCGAAAATAAAAAATAAAAATGATGCATGACATAAAAAAATAATTTTTTAGAAAAATATTTGATAAAAAAATTGCCGCTGGTGAGATTTGAACCTGCGTTTCTTATTTTTTCGTTTATACTAATAAAGAACATCTCGAGAATGTTATTCCTTGGTGTCGTATTACGACCATATCACAAACATTTGAATTGACCTTTCGACGCTTTATGTTCAATGGCGTTTGTGGCTGAGTGTGCTAAGGCGTTCTGTTATGGTGCCAGCAAATCCAGGTTCAACCCCTGGTCGGAGTTTTTCAAACTGTAAAAATTAGATAATAGGAAAATAATTGTGTAATAAAACAAATGGATAACAAGTAAGGAAAATCTAAAGTCGGGCGGGACCGACTATATTATACCCTGCACCACTTTGTAGATCTAAAATTTCGATATCATATCACATCCGTCAAATGTGTTGGGTGCTATATATAAAGGTTTGTCCCAAATACATACATTTAAATATCACTCGATCTGGACAGAATTTGATAGATTTCTACAAATTCTATAGACTCAAAATTTAAGTCGGCTAATGCACTAGGGTGAAACACAATGATAGTAAAAAATATAGGAAAGATTTAAATATGAAGCAATTTTAAGGAAACTTCACAAACTTTTATTTATGATTTATCGGTCGATATATACGTATTAGAAGTAGAGGAAAATTAAAGTAATTTTTACAACTTTTCGAGTAAGCACAGGCGATTTTAAAAGGGAAATGTTCGTATTTTGACCATTTTTGTCGAAATCAGAAAAACATATATATGGGAGCTATATCTAAATCTGAACCGATTTCAATCAAATTGTGCACACTTGACTACACTACTAATCGCACTCCATGTGCAAAATTTCAACCAAATTGGGCCAAAACTCTGGCTTCTGCGGCCATATAAGTCTATATCGGGCAAAAGATATATATGGGAACTATATCTAAATCTGAACCGATTTCAATCAAATTTTGCACACTTGCCTGTACTACCAATTGTACTCCTCGTGCAAAATTTCAAGCAAATCGGGATAAAACTCTGGCTTCTGGGTCCATATAAGTGCATATCGAGCGAAAGGTATATATGGGAGCTATATGTAAATCTGAACCGATTTCTTCCAAAATCAATAGGGTTCTATTCTGACCCAAAACAGGAACATGTGCCAAATTTGAAGTGGATTAGACGTAAACTGCGACCTAGACTTTGATCACAAAAATGTGTTCACGGACAGACGGACGGACGGACGGACATGGTTATATCGACTCAGGGAACCACCCCGAGCATTATTGCCAAAGATACCAAGTGTCCATCTCGTCTCCTTCTGGGTGTTACAAACATATGCACTAACTTATAATACCCTGTTCCACAGTGTGGCGCAGGGTATAAAAATATGGGAAACATTTAAATCTGAAGCAATTTTATTTATTTATGATTTATCGCTCGATATATATGTATTAGAAGTTTAGGAAAATTAGAGTCATGACGCTTTAACAAGGAAAATGTTGGTATTTTGACCATTTTTGTCGAAATCAGAAAAACATATATATGGGAGCTATATCTAAATCTGAACCGATTTCAATCAAATTTGGCACACATGACTATATTACTAATTGTACTCCTAGCGCAAAAACCAAATTGGGCCAAAACTCTGGCTTCTGGGGCCATATAAGTCCATATCGGGCGAAAAATATATATGGAAGCTATATCTAAATCTGAACCGATTTCAATCAAATTTGGCACACATGACAATACTACCAATTGTACTCCTTGTGCAAAATTTCAAACTAATCGGTATAAAACTCTGGCTTCTGGGTCCATATAAGTGCATATCGGGCGAAAGATGTATATGGGAGCTATATCTAAATCTGAATCGATTTCAACCAAATTTAGCACGTATAGCTACAATGCTAAATCTACTCCCTGTGCAAAATTTCAACCAAATTGGGCCAAAAATCTGGCTTGTCGGACCATATTAGTCCATATTGGGCGAAAAATATATATGGGAGCTATATATAAATCTGAACCGATTTCAATCAAATTTTGCACACTTGACTATACTACTAATTGTACTCCTTGTGCCAGATATCAACCCAATTCGGCCAAAAATCTGGCTTCTGGGGCCATATAAGTCCATATCGGGCGAAAGATATATATGGGAGCTATATCTAAATCAGAACCGATTTCAATCAAATTTTGCACACTTGATTATACGACTAAGTGTTATGTTTGTACAAAATTTCAAGCAAATCGGTATATAACACTGGCTGCTGAGTCCATATTAGTGCACTTCGGGCGAAAGATATATATGGGAGCATTTTTCATTGCATTTTTTATGAAACAGAGGACTTTTATGGGAGCTATATTTAAATCTGAACCTATTTCTTCCAAAATCAGTAGGGTTATATTCTGACCCAAATTAGGAACATGTGCCAAATTTGAAGGCGATTGGACTTAAATTGCGACCAAAACTTGTTCACAAAAATGTGTTCACAGACAGACGGACGGACGGACAGACGGACATGGTTATATCGACTCAGGGACCCACCCTGAGCATTATTGCCAAAGTCACCATGTGTCTATCTCGTCTCCTTCTGGGTGTTACAAACATATGCACTAACTTATAATACCCTGTTCCACAGTGTGGCGCAGGGTATAAAAAAGTGAAATTGGTTAAACAAAATTTTTTTTCGCTTTTTAAATTTCTTCATTCAAATTGACTTCCAGGGCACAACTTCTAAAGCGATGCAAAGGATCCAAAAAGGGAGTACTTCCGTCCTATGACAAGCTTATGTAAAATTCATTGGAGATGATCCAAGTTTGCACTAATTCCGGATCACAGATTGGGGATCCAAACTACTCTTTTGGAAGCTATTTTTTTGCTGGGTTGTAATGGCTTTTAAACTAATCTGGGAACTTCATATTCGGACAAAACCAATAGTAGTTTAGTGACATTTACTGTTTCAGTTTCATTATAAAATATTAACTCCCTGCAAAAAAGTAGTGAAAATGTTCTTTTTGGATTCGGAATTGGTGCAAAATTGAGGCATAAGCGATGAATTTAACATGGACTTGTCATAGGACGGATGTCCACGATTTCAACAGCCGTTGCACTGAATTTGCATCGCTTATTAAGATGTGATCCGAATTCAGTGTTTTCAAATAAACAATGTTTATAATTTTTTATGATTTTTAATGTTACCGTTTTTCTGAAACGTTTGACCTCAAATATTTTCAAAAATTCGAATTTTTATAGAATGTATTTAGTATTTTTGTTTTTAACAAAATTCAAATAATTTGTATCATTTTCTTAATTTTTACTCTGTTTTTAACCTATTTGAAACAAACAACTTAAAGTTTCCCATTAAAAATTTGAAAAAAGCGAGTTATTAAAAAATTAATTAAACGAACTTCCTGTGTAGTTAAAATAAAAAACAACTTTGGGAGGACATTTTTGGAAGTGCTTTTAAAGTTGTGCCTTTAGAAGAACTTCCATTTTTTTTTGCTGGGCGTCTATAAGTACCCAGCAAAAACAAGTAGGTTAAGGTTAAAGTGGTAGCCCGATTAAGATTCAGGCTCACTTGACTATTCAGTCCATTGTGATAAAACAAGTATATATGTTGGGATTTAAAAATCCCATTTCTATCACAATTTCGACTAAAGCGATACTATTTCCATGATCTCCTTTCACTCACTTGTATGTCAAAATGGAAAATCTGTCAAAACATCATTCATGGCCAGTCATGAATATCGTCATTATACTGTTAACTTAAGAGCGATAAACACATAACAATTTTACATGATTTTGTTTTTTTTTTTATTATTGAATGATCTAAACGATTTCCCACCATAGGTACACCTTCTTCACTTGTTTCGCTATCACTTAATTGTATGGGAACTGTATGAAGTTGTAATCACATCATTTTGGGCAAAAGGCATATCAAATTGAAATTGCATTTATGCAAAATTTGATCATTCGTCCCGGGGATCCCGTTTTATGAGGTATGGGCGATTAAGTAACATCGATTTTCCTTGCATTGCAATAAAGAAATAAAAGCAGACGTGTAATTTTACATTTGCATCACATGCCAATAAATTTTAAAGTTGTGCGATTACAACATACCATACATACGAGAATAATCAAAATCCCCATAGAGGACAGTATACGAAATACCAAAAATCCTAGGGAGACAAGTTATGATATGAGGAATAATGGCTTCAATTACACACTGTACAAAAAATCGATGTTTGTAATTCGATGTGGTTTGCTCAACTCCAATATCGCATTACATGGGCCCATCGTTGACAGCCAGCATGATGTATCCTGCAAAAAAATGTCACTTGTAAATCAGTTTTAGAAGTGAAACCACTCCAAGCACCGATTACACTTTACCGAAACTAAACAACGGTGGATAACATTCGGAAAGGCTGAATAGAATTGTGGTCCGTGATGTTCATCAATTTCGGCTCTGACAAGAAGTATAGAGAGGAGGCTTCACCTTCTCCAATACGAACAGTACTATGGGGAGTAGCCTACTCCATTATGAACAAGTAAGGAAAGTCTAAAGTCGGGCGGGGCCGACTATATTATACCCTGCACCACTTTGTAGATCTAAATTTTCGATACCATATCACATCCATCAAATATGTTGGGGGCTATATAAAGGTTTGTCCCAAATACATCATTTAAATATCACTCGATCTGGACAGAGTTTGATAGACTTCTACAAAATCTACAAACTCAAAATTTAAGTCGGCTAATGCACTAGGGTGGAACACAATGTTAGTAAAAAAATATGTGAAACATTTAAATCTGAAGCAATTTTAAGGAAACTTCGCAAAAGTTTATTTATGATTTATCGCTCGATATATATGTATTAGAAGTTTAGGAAAATTAGAGTCATTTTCACAACTTTTCGACTAAGCAGTGGCGATTTTACAAGGAAAATGTTGGTATTTTGACCATTTTTGTCGAAATCAGAAAAACATATATATGGGAGCTATATCTAAATCTGAACCGATTTCAACCAAATTTGGCACACATAGCAACAATGCTAATTCTACTCCCTATGCAAAATTTCAACTAAATCGGAGTTAAAAATTGGCCTCTGTGGTCATATGAGTGTAAATCGGGCGAAAGCTATATATGGGAGATATATCTAAATCTGAACCGATTTCAACCAAATTTGGCATGCATAGCTACAATGCTAATTCTACTCCCTGTGCAAAATTTCAACTAAATCGGAGCAAAAAATTGGCCTCTGTGGTCATATGAGTGTAAATCGGCCGAAAGCTATATATTGGAACTATATCCAAATCTGAACCGATTTCAACCAAATTTGGCACGCATAGCAACAATGCTAATTCTACTCCCTGTGCAGAATTTCAACCAAATTGGGGTAAAACTCTGGCTTCTGGGACCGTATTAGTCCATATCGGGCGAAAGCTATATATGGGAGCTATATCTAAATCTGAACCGATTTCAATAAAATTTGGCACACTTGACTATAATACTAATTGTTCTTCTTGTGCAAAATTTTAAGCAAATTAGGGTAAAACTCTGGCTTCTGGGGCCATCTAAGTCCATATCGGGCGAAATATATATATGGGAGCTATATCTAAATCTGAACCGATTTCTTTCAAAATCAATAGGGATCTATTCTGAGCCAAAACACATACTTATGCCAAATTTGAAGTTGATTGGACTAAAACTGCGACCTAGACTTTGATTACAAAAATGTGTTCACGGACAGACGGACATGGCTATATCGACTCAGGAGCCCACCCTGAGCATTTTTGCCAAAGACACAATGTGTCTATCTCGTCTCCTTCTGGGTGTTGCAAACATATGCACTAACTTATAATACCCTGTTCCACAGTGTGGAGCAGGGTATAAAAATATGGATGACATATAACATCTAATTGGTGGAATGTACATCTCGTAAATCTCTATCTCTCGGAGGCTTCACATCCTCCAACACGAAAATATAGACGACCCATAACACCGATGTGGCAGACACTGTTCGATGGGTTATTCCTGTCATTCGGGCAGACTGAAAAGGATTATGATCCGGGCTTTTTTCCGAAGTATACGGACGGGGATTAACCTACTCCAACATAAAACAATGGACGACATATAACACCGATTCGACAGGAGCTGGTCGATGAGTTAGACCATCGTGTCATTTTGGTACTAAGAACCCTCCCCTCATGTTGACTTCGCTCCGGCTTCGTCGCAGCTTAAAAGTTTTTTAGCGGTGGATTATCTCCTTTCAGTAATTTCGGGTACATTTCTGAGTGTTTCAAAGATTTTCTTAGTGGTTTCACCGCAATGTGCTACTCCGTTCGGACTCGGCTATAAAAAGGAGGTCCCTCGTTATTGAGCTAAACATGGAGTAAGGCAGCACTCAGTGAAAAGAGAGAAGTTCACCACTGTCGTATCACAACGGACTGAATTGTCTAAGTGAACCTGAAATATCCAGTTGCCACTATACCTAACCTAACCTAGATTAACAGCTTTTTTTGTTAATAGACGAAAGGGCATGGGTGTTGATTGACTTTCGCTACTATTCTCCACTGATTGTAAGTTCTATTTAAAACTACTTTGTGGGTGGCAGTAAAGCGTTTTAAAGGGTGGTTAAAATTTCAAGGGCCGATGTTGATTTTGAATAAAACACAAACTATTTATAAAATTATTGTAATTTTATTTTATTATGATATATTGGTATTACTCTATTATGTATGGAACAAAATATCGGCCAAATGGGCGCCGCGACCCGATGGTCCAAATTTTCGATGACGCTGAGGCATAATGGAGGTTCTATGCCGAATTATCTCATCCATTAGCTCTTGAATTGTTGCTGGCTTATCGACGTACACCTTTTCTTTCAAATAATCCCAAAGAAAAAAGTCCAACGGTGTCAAATCACATGATCTTGGTGGCCAATTGACATCGCCATTACGTGAGATAACACGGCCATTGAATTTGTTACGCAAAAGAGCCATTGTTCCGTTAGCTGTTTGGCAAGTGACACCGTCCTGCTGAAACCACATATCGTCCACATCCATATCTTCAAATTCGGGCCATAAAAAGTTCGTTATCATCTCACGATAGCGAACACCATTCACAGTAACTGCCTGACCGGCTTCATTTTGGAAAAAATACGGTCCGATGATGCCGCCAGGCCATAAACCGCACCAAACAGTCACTCTTTGTGGGTGCATTGGTTTCTCGACAATCACTCTTGGATTCTCATTCGCCCAAATGCGGCAATTCTGTTTATTGACGAATCCACTGAGGTGAAAATGTGCCTCATCACTGAAGATGATTTTCTTCGAAAATTGATCATCCACTGTTGCCATTTCTTGGAACCATTCTGCCCCTTCACGACGTCCATGGTTCAAATTCAGTAAGTCTGAAATAGAGAAATGTCAAATAAAATTCGGAAAAAAACTTGGCGTTTAGATGTGGTTCACATTCAACATCGGCCCTTACAATTTAACCCCCCTTTTAACCTATAGGGTGGGTCATTCACGGTTGCCACTGTTGGCAGTATTATACCAAATTTTTTTACTTTGTGTTAGATTAGCAGAATTCTTGACGTTTTGGTAGATTTTGAAAATATTCCGCTCCGACTAAAAGGTACTTAACAAATTTTCTATGGGCATACAACTTTGACAACATTTTTTATAGAAATAACATTTTGACAAAATTTTCTATAGAAATAAAATTTTGACAATTTTTTCTGAAGAATTAAAATTTTTACAAAATTTTCTGTAGAATTAAAATTTTTACAAAAATTTTCTATAGAAATAAAATTTTGACAAAATTTTCTATAGAAATAAAATTTTGACATTTTCTATAGAAATAAAATTTTGAGAAAATGTTCTACAGACATAAAATTTTGACAAAATTTTCTATAAAAATACATTTTTAACAAAATTTTCTATAGAAATAACATTTTGACAAAATTTTCTATAGAAATCAAATATTGAGAAAATTTCCTATAGGTATATAGTTTTGGTAAAATTTTCTGTAGAATTAAAATTTTGACAAAATTTACTATAGAATTAAAATTTGACAAAATTTTCTATAAAAATAAAATTTTGAGAAAAATTTCTACGGAAATAAAATTTTGACAAAACTTTTTTCAGAAATAAAATTTTGACAAAATTTTCTATAGAAATAAAATTTTAACAAAATTTTCTATAGAAATAAAATTTTGACAAAAGTGTCTATAGAAATAAAATTTTGACAAAATTGTCTATAGAAATAAAATTTTGACAAAAGTGTCTATAGAAATAAAATTTTGACAAGATTGTCTATAGAAATAAAATTTTGACAAAATTTTCTATAGAAATAAAATTTTGAGAAAATTTTCTATAGAAATAAAATTTTGAGAAAATTTTCTATAGAAATAAAATTTTGAGAAAATTTTCTATAGAAATAAAATTTTGAGAAAATTTTCTATAGAAATAAAATTTTGAGAAAATTTTCTATAGAAATAAAATTTTGACAAAATTTTCTATAGAAATAAAATTTTGACAAAATTTTCTATAGAAATAAAATTTTGAGAAAACTTTCTATAGAAATAAAATTTTGACAAAATTTTCTATAGAAATAAAATTTTGACAAAACTTCCTGTAGAACTAAAATGTTGACAAAATTTTCTATAGAAATAAAATTTTGAGAAAACTTTCTATAGAAATAAAATTTTGAGAAAACTTTCTATAAAAAAAAAAATTGACAAAACTTTCTATAGAAATACAATTTTGACAAAACTTTCTATAGAAATACAATTTAGACAAAATTTTCTATAACAGTAAAATTTTGAGAAAATTTTCTATAGAAAAAAGTTTTTGACAAAATTTTCTATAGAATTAAAATTTTGAGAAAGCTTTCTATAAAAAAAATTTGACAAAACTTTCTATAGAAATACAATTTTGACAAAACTTTCTATAGATATACAATTTTGACAAAATTTTCTATAAAAGTAAAATTTTGAGAAAATTTTCTATAGAAAAAAAAATTTTGACAAAATTTTCTATAGAAACACAATTTTGATAAAATTTTCTGTAGAAATAAAATTTAGAGAAAACTTTCTATAAAAAAAAATTGACAAAACTTTTTATAGAAATACAATTTTGACAAAACTTTCTATAGAAATACAATTTTGACAAAATTTTCTATAGAAATAAAATTTTGACAAAATTTTCTATAGAAATAAAATTTTGACAAAAGTTTCTATCGAAATAAAATTTTGACAAAATTTTCTATAGAAATAAAATTTTGACAAAATTTTCTATAGAAATAAAATTTTGACAAAATTTTCTATAGAAATAAAATTTTGACAAAACTTTCTAAGAAATACAATTTTGACAAAATTTTCTATAGAAATAAAATTTTGACAAAATTTTCTGTAGAAATAAAATTTTGACATAATTTTTTATAGAAATAAAATTTTGACAAAATTTGCTATAGAAATAAAATTTTAACAGAATTTTCTGTAGAAAATTTTAACAAAATTGTCTATAGAAATAAAATTTTGACAAAATTTTCTATACGATTAAAATTTTGACAAAATTTTCTTTGGGGAAGACGTTTCTGTTTGGTAGTTTTTTGGTA
Source organism: Haematobia irritans (assembly GCF_050003625.1). Taxonomy (NCBI): domain Eukaryota; kingdom Metazoa; phylum Arthropoda; class Insecta; order Diptera; family Muscidae; genus Haematobia; species Haematobia irritans. The sequence goes on along the minus strand of NC_134400.1, from coordinate 151,478,881 downwards.
AAATTTTCTTCAAATTTTGGTAGATTATTTTTGGCTCGTGTGAACACCGTGGGGTCATCGTTGTCGAATTAGATATATAATGTCCAAGAAATTGACATGGTTGCTCCAAATATGTTACATGTTCACCGTCCAAAAATTACATTTGTCTGTAGGAGATGATCATATTCCTTATCTGCGTATATATCCAATATATCCGAATCTAATCATATGGACCGATCGGGATTTCTCCGGGTGTATCGAAAAAGTGCTCAAAACATTTCTCAGACTAACTCATTCGTATTACTGCATTTAAACTTCACAAAACAAAAAAGGAAAAACATTTTACTTTCGAGGAAAATCACAAAATTATGGCATCAACACCCGCAAGTGTAAAACTGAAAATGATGATGGCTGAGTAGCACAAATCGCCCAAAACCCCATAAAAAAATAAAACGACATAAACTCGAAAAACTGATGAAAAGCCACAAAACAATGAAAGGGGGTGGCGGGGTATAGCTAAACGTTTTATAAATGTTTAGGCTATAATCGCATTAAAAATAGCGCAGGCATAAATAATATCTGATGGCAATGGCGGTGCGATGATGGTAGCGCCGGTGGTGGTGGTGGTGGTGGTGGCGGTTGCACAGACCAACGACAATAATAAAAGCGGTGAAATAAAAACTATAGGACATCTATTCCCCGTTTCCCTGCTACACATTGGTCACCAAGGATTATGAATAACAGCCGCATTGGACTGATGTATGCTCCATCGACAGCCCAAAAGCGGTATTGAGATGGAAAGTCAACTTAATTGTAGTTGCAAACATCCACGATACTAGTTCACTATCATTGAGGAACAGTGTTTCGATTGACATCTTTAAGGAAACATTTTCGAATGCATTAATAATCTTTGAAATTTCGTTTGTAACACATCGAAATATTGGTCTCAGACTCAATTACGAAAATATATATATTTTGGGGCGTTTTGAAATTCTGAGTCAATTTAGTAATGTCCTTCCGTTCTTCTGTTGAAATCAAGCAAAGTTCCGAAAGAATGAAGCTATCGACTAGAAACTTGGTGAAAGTCGTTGTTATCGATATAGGTCAGATTGAATGAGACAAATTGGACTACGTTTAGTCCCATATAAACCGATCCCCTGATTTGATGTTCCGGGACATCTTGGAGGACCAATCTCCACCCGATCCTAAACTAATGTCACGACTTTGGAAAGTTTACTTTGGACTTTTTGATGAGTTGTTAACATCAAAAGATATAGATCCTAATCACAAGAAAAGTAAAATTTTTAAAAAGTCGAATACGCTAAAAGTCCACTTTTCTAAATTTTTCGAAATGTAGGAATACCGCATTTTCAAAATTTATAAAATGTTGAAGACTCGAAAAGTCGACTTTTCAAAAAATCGACTTATACAAATGTTCATAAAGTCGAAAATTCCAAAGGTCAGCGATTCAAAAAGTTTAAAACTAGAAAAGTTGCCATTAGTAAAAATCAAATTTTGATAACATCAATGTTCGATTAATGGATTTAATTAAATCGTCCAAAATGTTTGTGTTTCAAACAATCGAAATATCGAAAATTCGACTTTTTTCAAAAAGACGAAAACTCGAAACAATGTCTTTTGTCGAAATCTCGGATACTTTAAAAGTCGACGTTTAAAAAAGTTGAAATGAAAATCAATTTTATATACACCCTCAAAAAAAAAAATTGCTTCTCTAACATATGTTCCAAACATATTTTGCAGGAAGCACATATATTATTGGATACTGCCGACACATTAATATGTTTGTTTTATGTGAACATATTATATGTTTGGAAGCATTTTGAGCCCAAAAATATTATATGCTTGGAAGAATTTTCCCCAAAGAAGATTGTGTTCATTCCCTCACATAATTTTCACTTCCACGAAAGTTTTTAGTTCTTGACACCTTTTTCTGTAATACAAATAATGTTGAAGAAATTATTCAAATTTATAAATTTTTAAAATTTTACCTTTCGCCTGGACGGAGAATCGAACCGAGGACCATACAGTTTGTAAGCCAACACACTATCCACTGGGCTACGTAACAAAACATTATTTAACAGAAACATACACTTGTTTGCCACGTGGAGCAATGGTTAGCATGTCCACCTTGCATGAAAAGGGTCGTGGGTTCAATCCCTGCCCCGACCGAACACCATTTTTTTTTAATTTACACATTTATATTTATACTATATTAAATTTGTATACCCTCCACCATAGGATGGGGGTATATTAACTTTGCCATTCCGTTTGTAACACATCGAAATATTGCTCTAAGACCCCATAAAGTATATACCCAGCAAAAGCTCTCATTACCCGGTAATCTTGTAGGTAAGCCTATTTAAAAATTAATAACCACTTATTAATTGGCATCGCATCGGATTACATTTACATACGCATGTCCTAGGAGGAAAGTACTTCTCCCCAGGCATACTTTCGGCCATAAAATAAGTAGTGAATTTAAAGCATATAATCACCTAATATGTAATAACTTATTCGTAGATACACCAAAGCTTGCAAAATAGCCACTTATTATCTCAGGCAACCAAATCTCGAAAATATTGATTTCTATCGCCGATTACAATGGATCAAAATATGGTGCTGTAATAGGAAAACTACTTGAATAGAAATAGAATATTGTATAAATAAACAAAAAATCTAATAAATAATCTAAATAAGATTACACTCAAATTAATTTCACACTTAAAATAGAAATAAATGTAGGTTGTTTAAGGGAGTTGGATTCGTGAATTACGTTATAATATATCCAATAGCCAATTCACATAAGGTTCGAAATCTACTAAAAGTGGATTTTAAGTCTCTTTTTTATAGGGCAAATGATATTTGAAATTTAGTTTAAGCGCATTTTGGAAGTGTAATGTCAATGAGGTATAAGAAAGCATTTATTTAAAACATAATATGATGTCATTAAACACAATTATTATGAAATATTTGTGATAAAAAATTCTTAACGGAAAATCTTCAGAATTACCGTTACATTACATATTCTTTTTGATTTTTTATGTAAGTGCTCGATTATGTGAATAATTATATTAACTACAACTACCCAAAAATTTGAGAATAACAATTCGAAAATTACCGAGAAGTATATATTTTTGTCATTACAAGTTAGTCATTATAACTCGCCACAATGTAATGCAACGTGTAATGGCAGCTTTACTCCTGGTAATGTCAATTGTAATGAGATGTGATTACCTAGTTTTTGCTGGGTATATATATATATATATATATATATATATATATATATATATATATATATATATATATATATATATATATATATATATATATATATATATATATATATATATATATATATATATATATATATATATATATATATATATATATATATATATATATATATATATATATATATATATTCTAGGTGGTGGTGAAATTCTGTGTCGATCTAAGCACAAGCTATCGACTTGAAACTTCGCACAAGTTGTTGTTATTGATGTAGGTCGGATGGTATTGCAAATGGGCCACATCGGTCCACTTTTACGTATAGCCCCCATATAAACGGACCCCCAAATTTGACTTGCGATTGCTCTAAAAGAAGCAAATTTCATCCGAATGGTCTCTAATAACCATGCAACAATTGGTCCAATTCGGTCCACTTTTACGTATAGCCCCCATATAAACGGACCCCCGATCCGGCTGAAATTTGGTACATGGTGTTAGTATATTGTCTCTCACAACCATGCAAAAATCGGTCCATAATTATATATAGCCCCCATATAAACCAATCCCCCGATTTGGCTTGCGGAGCCTCTAAGAGAAGCAAATTTCATCCGATCCTGCTGAAATTTGGTACATGGTGTTGGTATATGTTCTCTAATGACCGTGTAAAAATTGGTCCAAATCGACCCATAATTATATATAGCCCCTTTATAAGCGGATCCCCAGATTTGACCTCCGGAGCCTCTTAGAGGAGCAAAATTCATCCGATCCGGTTGAAATTTGGTACGTGGTGTTACTATATGGTCTCTAACAACCATGCAAGAATTGGTCCATATCGGTCCATAATTATATATAGCAAAATATAAATCGATCCCCAGATTTGTCCTGAGGAGCCTCTTGGAAGAGCAAAATTCATCCGATCCGGTTGAAATTTGGAACATGGTGTTAGAATGTGGTCTCTAACAAACACGCAAGAATTGGTCCATATCGGTCCATAATTATATATAGCCCCCATATAAACCGTTCCCCAGATTTGATCTCCGGAGCCTCTTGGAGGAGCAAAATTCATCCGATCCGGTTGAAATTTGCAACGTGGTGTTAGTATAAGGCCGCTAATAACCATGCCATAAATGGTCCATATCGGTCTAAAGTTATATATAGCCGATCGCCAATCACACAAAAATTGGTCCATATCGGTTCATAATTATGGTTGCCACTCGAGCCAAAAATAATCTACCAAAATTTTATTTTTATAGAAAACATTGTCAAAATGTTATTTCTATAGAAAATTTTCTCAAAATTTTATTTCTATAGAAAATTTTGTCACAATTTTATTACTATAGAAAATTTTTTCCAATTTTTTACTTCTATAGAAAATTTTGTCAAAATTTTATTTCTATAGAAACTTTAAACTTATGGCGATTTCGATTGCAATAAAAGGTGTAACATTCTTCAAATTGAATGCAAAATATAAAGGACACCATCCAGCTTTTGAGTCCTGTATCCCTCACAATATTATTAATTAACAATAAGTTTTGAATGATACTCTCATTTGGGCAAAAATACAATTGGGGAAAAAGTAGTGTAACACCAAGGCAACATATTTTCGGCGAATCGAAGTCGCCCTTAATTATATACGTATTTAATCGGCCTTTTTTACTTTAATATATACCACGTATGGACTATGTGGTATATATTACGGTGCTATGAAGTTTTAAGATACCTTACCATCGGCTTCAGTAGAAGTTTCTACGCAATCCATGGTGGAGGGTACATAAGCTTCGGCCTGGCCGAACTTACGGCCGTACATACTTGTTGATCTTACTTTTTGGAATGTAGAATTATTTTAGGACCATAAAGAGATGCGCTGAAAATGGTGAGTATCTGTCCATGTTTTGATATAGGCCCCATATAGACAGATCTCCAGATTTTACTTCTTGGGCTTATAGAAACCGTAATTTTTATGCAATTTGCATGAAATTCTAAATCTAGATATATTTTAGGATCATAAATAGGCGTGCCAACGGTGAGTATTGGTGCATGTTTTAGTATAGCCCCCATAAGACCGACCTCCTGATTTAACTCATTGGGTTTCTAGAAACCGCAGCTTTTATCCGCTTTGCCTGAAATTGTAAATATACTGGCATTTTAGACTCACACACGTGTATTGGATTTAGTTTCTATCGGTCCATTTGGTAAGGCCTCCATATAGACCGATTTCACTTCTGAGGGTATAGAAGGCACACTGATAATGAAAATTGCTTGAAGCTGAATTGAAAATTTCCAGATTTTACTTCTCGTTCAAAAATCTACAGATTTTAGATTTCAAATCAAGGCGGTCTTTCACATTTTCTTGCACACTTTCAGAAGATGTTACTGATTCCTCTAAAACTCAAACAAAAATGGTTCTTATTAATTCAGAATCGGATATAGTCTTCATAGGTAAAAATCTTTAAATTTATCCTCGGTTGAACTGAATTCTGGGCTTCTGGGAGAATATCTGTCATCAAACCCCCCTGAAATTTCAAATGAAACGATAGTAATTGATTCATGGTGGTGGGTATTTGAGATTCGGTCCGGCCGAACTTACTGCTGTTTATACTTGTTGTATATACATACTTGTATATACTTGTTGTATATACAATTTATGTTCGTTTTTGCCAACAAAACTTTAAACTACACTTTCAAAAATATATATGAAGGCAATTATATTTTTCAAATCTTGGATAGAGAAGATCGATTGGTTAATTTTTTAAATAATAAAGGGTGATACGGTCAAAATTTGGTCAAGGGAAAACGCGTGTAAATCGGTGAAATCGTTTATTTAAAAAATCAAATTAAATTTCTTTTTCAAGTTCAATTAGTATAAAATTCAGGAAAAATATTCAGTTAGGCTTTCGCTTGAACTACCGGCAACTCTCTTTGTCGTCTCAGCGGCTTCCGGTTTCCGATTTCCCCCCGATCCAGACTTCCTGGCTATCGACAAACGTTCCCCAAACACTTTAGTTACATTTGTAACGGTTGATTTGGCAACTTTTAGCGATTTTGCCAGCTTTGCGTGCGAGTAGCTCGGATTTTCGCGATGCGCGAGCAAAATTTTGATACGCTGCTCTTCTTGCTTGGACGGCATTTTGACAAATGAAGAGTGAATTCCAAAATCAAAGTAGGAGCTCTACACACACACACACCTTCAAAATGAGGGGTGTTCAGGTTTTTTAAATGCAAAATTGGAAGAAATACGTCAAGTTTATATTGACCAAATTTTGACCGTATCACCCTTTATACAGTCATACGGTGAGTATGAATGAGTAAAACTATTCGTGTTTCACCAAAATTATTCTCTAAAACTCTCTCTAAAACTTTTTAAATGTCGGCAAGTCGACTTTGTCAAAAAAAAAAAAAAAGTTGAGCAATTGGTTGTAAGATAGAAATACCATTTCATTTCATCGCATAACTAATGATTATGGAATACTGTGGCCCCTTTTTACGAACAAGGACCACCGACCGCAGCCACAAAAAAAGTTTAAAACTCCACCAGCAGACAAAAAACGATGTAAAATAATAGATAAATCACGCAAGTCAAACGTTGGCATTTTTTTTTTTTTGGATTTCGTTACTGATATTTTTGTAGTCTCTGTTAGTTTGTATATTTGAGATGTTTTTTTGCTTTTATATTGGATTATTCGGGCTTTTTGGTTGTTATTACAAAAACCAAAAAATTTCACCCCTACGGTAATCTGAAATCAAAATATACCGAAATTTGATTTCTTTCCCGGTTGTCAATATAAACTAAAAAATAATATGGGTAAATGTTTCTATTCAGATACTTATTAAAATTCCTTGTTATTTTGTGTGGTTATGGAAATTTCAACTTTATTAGAAAGATTTGTATTTGTACTTTGCAAAACGTCTCCTTTTGATAGAAAATTTAATTACTGGTGTCATGTTCTTCAGCAAAGCATTTTCGCTGTATACACCGAGAGAAGGGATATGATCAACTCAAACAAAAGCTCAAGAACATCATTCTTTTTTTTTTTTTTTTTGATGGGAAACATGTAGTTATGTATCAGATTTCGACAAGCATATTAATGTTTGGCTAAACAATATTTTTGCCACAAATATGTTTGACGTTCCCCATTCTGTAGAAATTGGCATGGAATGCACGACCCTTTCCAAGGCGGGCATGCTAAACATTGCATCATGGTGATAGAAAACTTGCTATTGACTTCAACATATCGCGAGAATGGATGCAACATATATTTAAAAACAAGTAAGTAAAGTAGAAAGTCGGGCGGGGCCGACTATATCATACCCTAAACCACCCTTACTGAATTAGTAATCATAAGCATTTGTGGGGTAACTTTGATATAGGTCTGGGTGATAAACCGCAGTTGCATATTTAAGAAAATTTAGGGGTATGGCTGCTTTGTCTCAATCTGACTATAACTCATAGTCAGTGTTGCCAGGGAAAATGTTCGGTGTACCCTATAAGTACAAAGAAAGTTCCCTACTTTCCCATACATTCCCAAACAATTTTCCCTACAATATTTTCGTTAAATTTAAACAAATTTTACAAAACAACAAGTATATACGGCGGTAAGTTCGGCCAGGCCGAATCTTATGTACCCTCCACCATGGATTGCGTAGAAATTTCTACGAAAAACTGGCATCCTTAATTACTTGGGTTGCGGTAACATTTGCTGATGGAGAGGTATCTTAAAACTTCTTAACACCATCTTCTCAATACGTATTTGATACAATTTTCTATAGAAATAAAGTTTGATACAATTTTCTATAGAAATAAAATGTTGACAAAATTTTCTATAGAAATAAAATTTTGACAAAATTTTCTATAGAAATAAAATTTTGACAAAAATTTTCTATAGAAATAAAATTTTGACAAAAATTTTCTATAGAAATAAAATTTTGGTAGATTATTTTTTCGGATCGGCTATATATAACTATAGATCGATATGGACCAATTTTGGCATGGTTGTTAGCGGCCATATACTAGCCCAATGTACCAAATTCCACCACATACCAAATTTAAACCGGATCGGATCAATTTTGCTCTTCCAAGAGCTCCGGAGGTCAAATCTGGGGATCGGTTTATATGGGGGCTATATATAATTATGGACGGATGTGGACCAATTTCTGCGTAGTTGTTAGAGACTATATACTAACACCGGATCAGATGAAATTTGCTTCTCTTAGAGGCTCCGCAAGCCAAATCCGGGGATCGGTTTATATGGGGGCTGTATATAATTATGGATCGATATTGACCAATTTTTGCATACTTGTTAGAGACCATATACTAACACCATGTACAAAATTTCAACCAGATCGGATGAATTGTGCTCCTCCAAGAGGCTCCGCAAGCCAAATCGGGGGATCGGTTTATATGGGGGATATATATAATTATGGACCGATGTGGACCAATTTTTGCATGGTTGTTAGAGACCATATACTAACACCATCTACCAAATTTCAGCCGGATCGGATTAAATTTGCTTCTCTTAGAGGCCTCGCAAGCCAAATTGTGTGGACCGATATGGCCCATTTGCAATACCATCCGACCTACATCAATAACAACTACTACTTGTGCCAAGTTTCAAGTCGATAGCTTGTTTCGTTCGGAAGTTAGCGTGATTTCAACAGACGGACGGACGGACGGACGGACATGCTCAGATCGACTCAGAATTTCACCACGACCCGGAATATATATACTTTATGGGGTCTTAGAGCAATATTTCGATGTGTTACAAACGGATGACAAAGTTAATATACCCCCCATCCTATGGTGGAGGCTATAAAAATGGTTCTTAGTACTTTATTATCTTAAAAGATGAAAATGCAACGTATATAACCTAGAAAATAAATTTGTATTACCAACACGGTTGCCACAGTTGGTAGAATTCTACCAAAAATAGTATTTTTATACCCTCCACCATAGGATGGGGGTATATTAACATTGCCAATCTGTTTGTATCACATCGAAATAATGCTCTAAGAACCCATAAAGTTTATATATTCTGGGTCATGGTGAAATTCTGAGTCGATCTGAGCATGTCCGTCCGTCTGTTGAAATCACGCTAACTTCCGAACGAAACAAACTATGGACTTGAAACTTGGCACAAGTAGTTGCTATTGATGTAGATCGGATGGTATTGCAAATGGACCATATCGGTCCACTTTTACGTGTAGCCCCCAAATTTGGCTTGCAGACCCTCTAAGAGAAGCAAATTTCATCCGATCCGGCTGAAATTTGGTACATGGTGTAAGTATATGGTCTCTAACAACCATGCAAAAATTGGTCCACATTGGTTCATAATTATATATAGCCCCCATATAAACCGATCCGCAGATTTGGCTTGCGGAGCCTCAAAGAGAAGAAAATTTCATCCGATCTGGTTGAAATTTGGTACATTGTGTTAATATATGGTCTCTAACAACTATGCAAAAATTGGTCCACATTGGTCAATAATTATACATAGCGCCCATATAAACCGATCCCCAGATTTGGCTTGCGGAACCTCTAAGAGAAGGAAATTTCATCCGATTCGGCTGAAATTTGGTATTAGTATATGACCTCTACTGACCATGCAAAAATTGGTCCACATAGGTGCATAATTATATATAGCCCCCATATAAACCGATCACCAGATTTGACCTCCGGAGCCTCTTGGAAGACCAAAATTCAGTTTTATATTTGGTACGTGGTGTTAACATATGGCCTCAAACACCCATGCAAAAATTGGTCGAAATCGGTCCATAATTATATATAGCCCCCATATAAACCGATCCCCAGATTTGACCTCCGGTGCCTTTTGGAGAAGCAAATTCATCCGATCTGGTTGAAATTTGGTACGTGGTGGTAGTATATGATATTTAACAACCATGCCAAAAGTGGTCCATATTAGGCCATAATCATATATAGCCCCCATATAAACCGATCCCGAGATTTGGTTTTGGAGCTTCGTGGAGGAGCAAATTTCATCCGAGTCAGTTGAAATTTGGTACATTGTGCTAGTATATGGCCGTTAACAACCATACCTAACTAGGTCCATATCGGTCTATAGTTAACATATATATAGCCCTAAGATAAATCGTTCCCCAATCACACAAAAATTGGTCCATATCAAGTTCAAAATTGTATATAGCCTCCATATAAGCGACCCCCATATTTCAATTCTGGCTCCATATCGATTCGTAATTATTTGTAGACTTGCCAAAATTGAGAAAATCGGGCGATACATATATATGAAAGCTATATCTAAATCTGAATCGATTTGGATGAAATTTTGCAGACTTGAAGGGCGATGAAAAGGATTATTTTTTGCCAAATTTGGTGACGATCCGTTTGTAAAAAAGCGCAACGTGACCCCATTGGTCGAAATCGGGCGATACATATATATGTATGAGAGCTATATCTAAATTTGATCCGATTTCTTCCAAATTCAATAGCATTCGTCCTTGTGACCAAAAAACTCCCTGTACCAAATATCATCAAAATCGGTTAATAATTGCGACCGGAATCCTGTGAACAACAAATACATGGACAGACGGACGGACGGACACCAAGCGCTAGATCGACTCAGGAGGTGATTCTGAGTCGATCACTATATATATTATATGGGGTCTAAAATCAATATTTCTGGTAGGCACATTTTTTGGCCGATCAAACTTATTATACCCTGACCACTATGTGGTTTAGGGTATAATGAGCTTGGACTACTAAACCATTGAAGTTCCAAATAGTTCGCCGATGAACAAAACAGTTGGACTCAGTTAGAGCTAAGAAATTTGGCTTCCTCCGATGAGAAGCCATTCCAAATTGATCAATTTGTGAACAAACAAATTTATCGTGTTTATTTTAAAACAAGTAAGGAAAGTGTAAATTCGGGCGGGGCCGACTATATTATACACTTCACCACTATGTATACCAACATTTTTGATACCATCTTAACACCTTCAAATTTTTTAGGAGCTATATAAAGGTTTATTTTCCCATATACAAATAATTATGAACCGATTTTTTAAATTGGTTAATGACCGGGACGGCCGGATGTTAGTAAAAAAATATTGTAAATATTTAAATTGCATAAAATTTCGGAAATCTTCATTTATGATTTATAGATCGATATATACGAATTAGAGTATAGGTAAATTTGAATCATTTGTGCGAGGTTTCGACTTAACAGTGGCGATTTTATAAGGAACATGTGGGTATTTTGGCCATATTTGCTAAAATCGGAAGAATATATATATGGGGGCTTTGTCTAATTCTGGACCGATTTTGATAAAATTTGGCACACATTGCTAACATTTTTATTAAACTCTCAGTGCAAAACATCAAAATTTTCGAAATTAAACTTTGGCATCCATAGGCATATGAATATAAATCGGGCGAGAGATATATATGGGAGTTATATCTAAATCTGAACCGATTTTAACCAAATTTGGCATGTGTTGCAAGAATGTTAGTCCTACTGTCTGTGCAAAACTTCAAGTAAATCGGAGTGAAATTTTTACCTCTGGTAGATATATGGTAGATATATCTAAATCTGAACCAATTTCAATTAAATTTGGCAGGCATAGTAAAAATGTTAGGTTAGGTTAGGTTATGTGGCAGCCCGATGTATCAGGCTCACTTAGACTATTCAGTCCATTGTGATACCACAGTGGTGAACTTCCCTCTTATCACTGAGTGCTGCCCGATTCCATGTTAAACTCAATGACAAGGGTAAAAATGTTATTTCCATTCCCTGTTCACAATTTTAAGTAAATCGGAGGAAAATTTTGATCTACGATCGTCATATCTCTAAATCGGACGACAGATATATATGGGAGCTATATCTAAATCTTAACCGATTTCAACCAAATTCGGTGTGGATATTTACCACACTTTAGCTACAATTTCTGTTGCTGTTTTTGGACGTCCACTACGTGGTCCATCTTCAATGCTTGTACAACCACGTTTAAATTCAGCAATTTTTAACTGTTGCATATGAAGGAGCACTTTCACCTAACACATTCACCATATCATTATGAATTTCTTGTCCCGATAAACCTTTTTTATGTAAATATTTAATGACAGCACGCATTTCTAATTTTTCCATCGTAAAAAAATTGCGGAGGCGTCTGTTTTGAACACCTGTTTCTATATGAAGGAGTCGCCAGATCGAAACAAAGTTTAATATGTGTTCATAAGAGGGATGGAAGTTTCCAAAACATTTAACTTTTTTCTGTTTATACCGCGCTTTTTGTGCTAGGCTAAGAAGTTTCCGAACTGCCCTCGTATAATATTAATTCTACTCCCTGTGCAAAAATTGACGTAACTCGGGGTAAAACTTTGGTTTCTGGGGCCATAGGAGTGTAAATCGGGCGAAAGCTATATACACTGAAAAAAATATTTACGTGATATTAAAGATTTCGCAACCTAAATTTTAGGATGCGAAATTTACAAAATATTAATGACAAATTTCTTTAAAATAATGAAATTTTAATTAAAAAAGTTTATAATCTTTGCTTCAAGAATTGTGTTCATTAAATTTAGGACACACATTTTGTAAATTGACGTCCCTCCGTTAAAGTCGCATATCTTCGAACTAAGGCTAATTTGCCTTAAAGTAAAGAAACACATTTTGGATTTAAGAAATTGTCTTTAAATTAACTGAAATATTGAATAAGATAAAAACGCTTCAAATATAGGCTAAGGTTTATTTTAAAGATTTAGCATCTTTGGTTTAAAGTTTTTTTGGAATAAAAAAATATATTGTACGTTGATGTATCCGTTATAATTTGGATTTTTAAGGTGTCATTTGTTTGTACATGAAAAGCTTTATGAATATACCGCGAAAAGTGAATGAAAATTCGATAAATGGAATCTCTATCTTTATTTTAATTTTATTGATCCTAGATTTAAAGCAACAACAGATCGCTAAAAATGTCTTTATTTTAAAGAAGCCGCATCTGTGGCTCGGAATTAATACCAAAATCTTTAAAGGAAGGTGAAAATCTTTGGATCAAAGTAAACTTTTTTTAAGTGTATGGGAGCTATATCTAAACCTGAACCGATTTCAACCAAATTTGGTGTGGATATTTATAATATTAATTCTACTCCCTGTGCAAAAATGTACGTAAATCGGAACAAAAGATTGGCCTCTGAGGGCATAGGAGTGTAAATCGGGCGAAAGCTATATATGAGAGCTATATCTGAATCTGAACCGATTTGACTGATATTGTGCAAAATTTACGAGGCTCACAAAATATTCGATTGTACGAATTGATAAGTCCCCGGTCTAACACAGAATAACATATTTTTTGTCAAAATTCGTTTTTATTATTCAACATAGTTCCCTTCAAAAGCGATACAACGATTATAACGACCTTCCAATTTTTATACCCACCACCATAGAATGGTGACGGGGGTATAATAAGTTTGTCATTCCGTTTGTAACACATCGAAATATCGATTTCCGACTATATAAAGTATATATATTCTTGATCAGGGAGAAATTCTAAGACGATATAATGATGTCCGTCTGTCCGTCTGTCCGTCTGTTGTAATCACGCTACAGTCTTCAATAATTAAGCAATTGTGCTGAAATTTTGCACAAACTCGTCTTTTTCTGCAGGCAGGTCAAGTTCGAAGATGGGCTATATCGGTCCAGGTTTTGATATAGTCCCCATATAAAACGACCTCCCGATTTGGGGTCTTGGGCTTATAGAAATCGTAGTTTTTATCCAATTTGCCTGGAATTTGAAATCTAGAGGTATTTTATGACCATAAAGAGGTGTGCCAAAAATGGTGAATATCGGTCCATGTTTTGGTATAGCCCCCATATAGACCGATCTCCCGATTTTACGTCTTGGGCTTATAGAAACCGCAGTTTTTATTCAATTTACCTAAAATTTTAAATCTAGAGGTATTGTAGGACCACAAATACTTGTGCTAAAAATTGTGAGTATCGGTCCATGTTTTGGTATAGCCCCCATATAGACCGATCTCCCGATTTTACGTCTTGGGCTTATAGAAACCGCAGTTTTTATTCAATTTACCTAAAATTTTAAATCTAGAGGTATTGTAGGACCACAAATACTTGTGCTAAAAATTGTGAGTATCGGTCCATATTTTGGTATAGCCCCCATATAGACCGATCTCCCGATTTTACTTCTTGGGCTTATAGAAACCGCAGTTTTTATCCAATTTACCTGAAATTGGAAATCGAGAGGTACTTTAGTACCATAAAGAGGTGTGCCAAAAATGGTGAGCATCGGTCTATGTTTTGGTATAGTCCCCATATAAACCGACCTCCCAATTTGGGGTCTTGGGCTTATAGAAACCGTAGTTTTTGTCACATTTGTCTGAAATTGGCAATCTGGAGATATTTTAGGACCATAAAGGGGTGTGCCGTAAATGGTGAGTATCGGTCCATATTTTGGTATAGCCCCCATATAGACCGATTTCCCGATTTTACTTCTTGGGCTTCTAGAATCCGAAGTTTTTATCCTATTTGCCTGAAATAGGACATCTAGAGGTGTTTTCGGGTCATAAAGAGGTGTGCCGAAAACGGTGAGTATCGGTCCATATTTTAGTATAGCCCCCATAAGAACGATCTCCAGATTTAACTCCTTGGGTTTCTAGAAACCGTAGTTTTTATCTGATTCGCCTGAAATTGTAAATATTCTGGTATTTTAGGCTCACAAAATCGTGTATCGGATTAAGTTTTTATCGGCCCTTTTGGTAATGCCTCCATATAGACTGACTTCACTTCTTGAGGGTGTAGAAGGCGCACTGATTATGAAAATTGCTTGAAACACAATGTAAAATTTCCAGATTTTACTTCTACAGATTTAAGATTTCAAATCAAGACGTTGTTTTATAATTTTCTTGCACACTTACAAGAGATTCTAAAATTCAAACAAAAATGGTTCTTATAAATCCAGAATCTTCGGGAAGTGTCATCAAGCCCTCCTGAAATTTCTAAGGAAACCCTAATATTTGGTTCATGGTGGTGGGTATTAAAGATTCGGCCCGGCCGAACTTAGTGTGTATATACTTGTTTGATACCATTTTGGTAGTACTCATTCGGTTTTGCCTCAAAATAGGCCTCAGTTTCGGCGATCACGTCTTCATTGAATCCAAATTTTTTTCCGTGCGAGCATCCTTTTGAGGTCTGAGAACAAGAAAAAGTCACTGGGGGCCAGATCTGGAGAATACGGTGGGTGGGGAAGCAATTCGAAGCCCAATTCATGAATTTTTGCCATCGTTCTCAATGACTTGTGGCACGGTACGTTGTCTTGGTGGAACAACACTTTTTTCTTCTTCATATGGGGCCGTTTTGCCGCGCTTTCGACCTTCAAACGCTCCAATAACGCCATGTAATAGTCACTGTTGATGGTTTTTCCCTTCTCAAGATAATCGATAAAAATTATTCCATGCGCATCCCAAAAAACAGAGGCCATTACTTTGCCAGCGGACTTTTGAGTCTTTCCACGCTTCTGAGACGGTTCACCGGTCGCTGTCAACTCAGCCGACTGTCGATTGGACTCATAAATGTAGTGATGGAGCCATGTTTCATCCATTGTCACATTTCGACGGAAAAACTCGGGTGTATTACGCGTTAACAGCTGCAGACACCACTCAGAATCATCAACACGTTGTTGTTTTTGGTCAAATGTGAGCTCGCGCGGCACCCATTTTGCACAGACCTTCCGCATATCCAAATATTGATGAGTGATATGACCAACACGTTCCTGTGATATCTTTAAGGCCTCTGCTATCTCGATCAACTTCATTTTACGGTCATTCAAAATCATTTTGTGAACGCTGTTACCGTCCTCCGTGCTCATTTCACCACGCTTGAATTTTGCATACCAATCAATTATTGTTGATTTCCCTGGGGCAGAGTCCGGAAACTCATTATCAAGCCAAGTTTTTGCTTCCACCGTATTTTTTCCCTTCAGAAAACAGTATTTTATCAAAACACGAAATTCCTTTTCTTCCATTTTTTTCCACAATAACACAAGTTGCTTCACAAAAGACGCTCTATCTCACAAACTAATTGACTTACAGACGTCAAATTTTGACACGAATCATTTGAAGGTTGGTACTACATAAAAATATATGCATTTAATACTAGCGACGCCATCTATGTGCCAGACCGGGGACTTATCAGCCAACCTGTTCAATACGTCATTTATGACCAGATCGGGTATAAATATATATGACAGCTATATCTTAATCTGAATCGATTTTTCCAAAATTAATTGGGATCGTCTTTGAGCCGAAAAAAGGACCCCATGCCGTCATTGAGGACGATCGGACTTAAACTGCGAGCTGGACTTTGCACACAAGAATACAACAAAAGACAGACGGACAAGATGGGTCTATGACTACTCTTTCTCGGCGTTACATACAAATGCACAAACTTATTATACCCTGTACCACAGTAGTGGTGAAGGGTATAAAAACAAGTACATTTTTTCAATACATAACCGATAAAAACTATTTTTCAAAAAATAATGGTCAGGTATATGATTTTCCCGACCATGTAATGATCGAGACCATTCTATCATTTCAATAAAAGAACATGTTTGCGTCATTTGAGAACCATTTAAATGTTTATTGCCAGCATATATTTTTCTCGCCTAGAAAATTCTTTTCACAAAGACAAAATACATGCGTGTGTAAAAGAATCGACGTTTATCACGAAAAGTTTATACTTTCTTCCAAACAAATTTCCTTACAGCCAAAAGCAAATGGGAAATGATATTTGTGTGTCTAACATTTCGTTTGGGAGCAAAGAATTATTTTTATTTTGCGTACATATACCAGCCCGTGGACACATTAGGGACCCACACAAATATTGCTCGTCAATATAGGAAATATGATAATGATTGCAAATTAGTACATCCACAAATGATTTGGGGCCACCTGGTTTGGTTTGGGAACACCATAAAAAATGGGTCCATATCGGTTTTGATCCGCGGAATATGCCATGTGATGCACGTCATGCTTTTATGTATTCATTATGCAAAACTTCTTAATGCCGCCATTTAACATCCATTACCGTTACACACAGCCTAACTTAACCATTCAGGTAGCCGGATAGCTGCGTCCGTGGAAATCACATACGTAATAGTGTCGCCAGTTCTGACATTATGCAAAGTCGTCCAGACATGCTCTGCTACATCATATAGTCCACCTGTCATACGAACATGACAGTTACTGATAATACAACGCAAATGCAAACACAGCTCACACTCATTTATAAGAAATCTTGGTGGATGGGTTATGTGGCATCATCAACATCACCTTCCTGCCATTTAGTTCCAATCCATTTATCCAGTGGCTCACTTTCTGTGAAATACTTTTTAAAATACCACAGGGACAGAGGATAATTTCCATACCTCCTATGATCTGACCGCCATTGCAAATGGCACAAAGCTAAAGCTTGCAGTTGTGGTGCTATCATTTTGTATGAGTAACTGAGAAGGCTTTCTTTTATCGCACATGTTTATCCGGTTAGTTGGAACCATTAAGTGAATTTATATATTTTGTTTTTTGTTGGAATTTTTCGCTGGTGTTTTATCAAAGAATACAGGGAATACAATAATTGAACATGAATTGTGTCAAATTCAAATGTATGTAATTCTAAGAGTGTAAAAACAACCATAGCGATAATCGATAGACGAACACTTGTTTACATGTGTTTTTTATTGGAAGTCCAAAATATACTACGGTAGACCGCGACATCTATTTAGCACCCTCTCGTCAAATTAAAATCATTAGTTTGGGATAAAGGACATGGTGTTGCCAATTAATGCTATTTTTTAATTTCACCACTAGGCTATTTTATCAAGTGGTACATAATGACATTATCTTCAAATAGAAGGACGAATAACGGGACGGTGAATTCCACATTTTGAGATCTCCACAAAGCGTTGTTAAAACCAGGGCTGTGGAGTCGAGTCAATTTTGCTCGACTCCGACTCCGGAGTTGACTCCAGGTGGTGTACCTAAATCTCATTTTGACAGTATTCCAATTGTATTTTTAAGGTTCCAAAAATAGACCGATATAAGTATTCCATTTTGCCATAAACACATATAAATACACACATATAAACACATCTCCAAACGAACTCTAATTTTTAATGTTGATATGACTCGACGACAGACCTCACCATTTTTGGGATGTAAAGAACATTACATTTTAATTTCAGGCCAATAAATTAAAATACGACACAAGACTATATAGAGACTACAGCAAAATATGGGTAGATAACAACAACTTCCAGAATTTATAAAAACACAAAATTTCAAATAATAATTAGGCTTCCAGAAGTTTTAGAAGTAAAATCCTGTTATTAGTCTATATAGGCATTTTATAAAAAATAAATTTACATAAAAGAGAAAAATAACAATAAAATCAAAATGTCGGACTAGATAGAAAGTTTAGATGTTAAAAAATGTAATGATATCGACAACAAACTAATAAACTGCCAAAAAATTAGGACGGGCGGAATTTTAAATAACCACTACCATACAACAGATGGCAGGAATAGCTGGACAGGTACGAATATTGTTTTTATAGAAATAAAATGGTGAAACATCGATTTATAAATGGTCTATCAGTTGTGGACATTACAGGCCATTAATGTAATGTAAAGAATTTCGAGCGGATTTGATGAAACAAACTTTCTCCCAAAAGACCGGCAGTGTTTTAATTTAAAATTACAGCTTCCAAAGACATTGGTTGTGTATTTCTCAAGTAATTATGTAGGGCTTTCTCAAAATCTGAGCCGACAGTAAATTTCCGAAAATGTAAATGTAAATGGAAAATTTCGAAAATGTAAATAAAAACAAGTAAGGAAAGTCTAAAGTCGGGCGGGGCCGACTATATTATACCCTTCACCACTTTGTAGATCTAAATTTTCGATACCATATCACATCCGTCAAATGTGTTGGGGGCTATATATAAAGGTTTGTCTCAAATACATACATTTAAATATCACTCGATCTGGACAGAATTTGATAGACTTCTATAAAATCTATAGACTCAAAATTTAAGTCGGCTAATGCACTAGGTTGGAACACAATGTTAGTAAAAAACAAGTATATACGGCCGTAAGTTCGGCCAGGCCGAAGCTTATGTACCCTCCATCATGGATTGCGTAGAAACTTCTTCTAAACACTGCCATCCACAATCGAATTACTTAAGTTGCGGTAACGCTTGCCGATGGCAAGGTATCTTATAACCTCCTAACAACATCTTCTAAATTGTATGTCCATACGTGGTATATATTAAATCAAAAAGATCAATCCAATACGTATATAATTCAGTTTGACAAAGTAGACATAAAATTTTGACAAAATTTTCTACAGAAAGAAAATATTAAAAAATTTTCTATGGAAATAAAATTTTCACAAAATTTTCTATAGAAATAAAAATTTTGACAAAATTTTCTATAGAAAGAAAATTTTGACAAAAATTTCTACAGAAATAAAATTTTAACAAAATTTTCTATAGAAATAAACTTTTGACAAAATTTTCTATAGAAATAGAATCTTGGTCGATTATTTTTGGCTCGAGTGGACTATGATTATGAACCGAATAAAATTTGAACAAAATTTTTTTATATAAATAAAATTTTGACAAAATTTTCTATAGACATAAAATTTTGACAATGATGAACATTTTATTATGAACCGAATAAAATATTAACAAAATTTTCTCTAGAAATAAAATTTTGACAACATTTTCTATAGAAATAACATTTTGGTAGATTATTTTTGGCTCTAGTGGCAACCATGATTACGAACCGATATGGACCAATTTTTGTGTGATTGGACCAATTTTGGTATGGTTGTTAGCGACCATATACTAACACCACGTTCCTACTTTGAACCGGATCGGATGAATTTTGCTCCTCCAAGAGGCTCCGGAGGTCAAATCTGGAGAACGTTTTATATGGGGGCTATATATAATTATGGACCGATATGGACCATGTTCCAAATTACAACTGGATTGGATGAAATTTGCTTCTCTTGGAGACTTCGCAAGCCAAATCTGGGGATCGGTTTATATGGGGGCTATATATAATTATGAACCGATGTGGACCAATTTTTGCACGGTTGTTAGAGACCAATATCATGTACCAAATTTCAGGCGGATCGGATAAAATTTGCTTCTTTTTGAGGCTCCGCAACCCAAATCTGGGGATCGGTTTATATGGGCGCTATATATAATTATGGACCGATGTGGACCAATTTTTGCACGGTTGTTAGAGACCATATACCAACACCATATACCAAATTTCAGCCGGATCGGATGAAATATGCTTCTGTTAGAGGCTCCACAAGCCAAATCTGGGGATCGGTTTATATGGGGGCTATATATAATTATGGACCGATGTGGACCAATTTTTGCATG
The DNA here is from genome assembly GCF_050003625.1 of Haematobia irritans. Lineage (NCBI taxonomy): Eukaryota > Metazoa > Arthropoda > Insecta > Diptera > Muscidae > Haematobia > Haematobia irritans. The sequence continues at coordinate 151,458,218 of NC_134400.1, read as the reverse complement.
GTTGTTAGAGACCATATACCAACACCATATACCAAATTTCAGCCAGATCGGATGAAATGTGCTTCTTTTAGAGGCTCCACAAGCCAAATCTGAGGGTCCCTTTATATGGGGGCTATACGTAAAAGTGGACCGATATGACCCATTTTCAATACCATCCGACCTACATCGATAACAACTACTTGTGCCAATTTTCAAGTCGATAGCTTGTTTCGTTCGGAAGTTAGCGTGATTTCAACAGACGGACGGACGGACGGACGGACGGACGGACATGCTTAGATCGACTCAGAATTTCACCACGACCCAGAATATATATACTTTATGGGGTCTTAGAGCAATATTTCGATGTGTTACAAACGGAATGACAAAGTTAATATGCCCCCATCCTATGATGGAGGGCATAACAAGTAAGTAAAGTAGAATGTCGGGCGGGGGCGACTATATCATACCCTAAACCACCATTACAGAATTAGTACACTCTTAGAAAAATATGTTTTTCATATGTTCCGATATAAACAAAATGTGTTTCGGGCACAATTTTAAAATACAATATATTTAAGTGCAAACATGTAATGTTCCTAAACTAACACTAAATGTTTGGGACATCTATGTTAATATGTTAGAATATATTATGCTTGGGACATGAATGTTTCATAAAAATCATATGTGTGAATGCAAACATGTATAAATTTACAAATTTCGACTAAACATACATATGTTGTGATATTTTATTCAAAGCGACAGAGAGAGTATAGAGAAAGAAATAGAGATGGAAACCGGGAGAGTTGACAAAAGATATCAACATAACACAGCGAAAGAATCAAAAGAGAAAAATTTCTATGAAACCGCTTGTATGTTGTGTCGGAAAACTGGTTTATGATAACGCCAAAAATTTGATATGCTTAAGTCTAAATATTATTTAATTTTAATAAAGAGAATAGACATTCGCAACCAAGAGAATAGACATTAAAAAAAAAAAACAGCATGTGTTTTCGCCGTGAGAGCAGCATTTTATGTATGTGTGGACATACACGAGGAGTTGACGGACGCCTTCAAATATAAAAGCGAGCATTAAGTTCGAGTTTTGCAGCTAAAACAATTTAAAAAGTTTATTTTCTTTAAAATGAATTATTAAAGAAAAATATTTATTTATTTATTTATCAATTAATTACATTTACAATAAAATTATAAATATAATTGTAAGCTATGACTGCTAGGGTCTTAAGCTTGTTAGGAATTAAACCAGAAAATGTGAATTAGATAAGTATTGTGTTTTTAAAGTTATATTGAATTGTAGAGGCTACTTTTTTTAAGGAAGTTTACGATTTCAGACTTATTACAATCTGAGTACAAATTATTCAAAATATCCAATAAATTTTTGTTGGGTATAATTTGAATTAAAGAAAAATAAAAGGCATTTTAGAGCGATGGTGTTAAATGCTAGTAAAAAAAACTGTTCACGCCTAAATAAATATATGTTTATATTATAAAATTATATATGTATGTTTATACTCGACTCCACGTTCTTCTTTTGTTAGTTTTTGAAGTCCTTCCAAATTTTAAAGTTTTGTACAAAAACAGTTTTTTATTACAAGATTGTTATTTTTGCAATAAAAAATAATATTTTATCCAAAAATCAGTCAATTTCGTTTATATCAAGCACTGTTACTGACTATAAATCTTTAATAACGCACATTTCGAAGTTTCATTTAAAAAAAATTAATATAGTATAAATATAAATGTGTAAATTAAAAAAAAAAAAAAAATTTGGCACCTTTTTCTGTAATACAAATAATGTTGAAGAAATTATTCACTTTTATAAATTTTTAAAATTTTACCTTTCGCCTGCACGGAGAATCGAACCGAGGACCATACAGTTTATAAGCCAACACACTATCCACTGGGCTACGTAGCTGTTATAGTCACCAGTAGATAATTATCGTTGTAAGTTACATTTATATAGCATAGTTTGCAGCGCCCACGAGCCCATGCAAACATAACATTATTTAACAGAAACATACATTTGTTTGCCACGTGGAGCAGTGGTTAGCATGTCTGCCTTGCATGCAAAGGGTCGTGGGTTCAACCCCTGCTCCGACCGAACATTTTTTTTTTTTTTTTTTTTTTTTTTTAATTTACACATTTATATTTATACTATATTAATTTTTTTTAAATGAAACTTCGAAATGTGCGTTATTAAAGATTTATAGTCAGTAACAGTGCTTGATATAAACGAAATTGACTGATTTTTGGATAAAATATTATTTTTTATTGCAAAAATAACAATCTTGTAATAAAAAACTGTTTTTGTACAAAACTTTAAAATTTGGAAGGACTTCAAAAACTAACAAAAGAAGAACGTGGAGTCGAGTATAAACATACATACATAATTTTATAATATAATCATAAATTTATTTAGGAGTGAACAGTTTTTTACTAGCATTTAACACCATCGCTCTAAAATTCCTTTTATTTTTCTTTAATAATTCATTTTAAAGAAAATAAACTTTTTAAATTGTTTTAGCTGTAAAACTCGAACTTAATGCCCGCTTTTATATTTGATGGTGTCCGTCAACTCCTCGTGGACTACTTTTTAATAAAGAGGAACTAAAGTTTGTTATTTTACATTTTACTGTGTAATTTTTCACTATTTCCTCCTTATTTCATTTTACTGTCCCAACTCTAAAAAGAGTATAGTGTCCTTTCGTTATTTTTATGAAGACCCCTGATTTCTTTTAACGAACCAAGAAAAAAATTGTGCCCATATTGCCAAAATGATAAACCCAACGCACGTCCACACATACATAAAATGCTGCTCTCAAGGCGAAAACATATGCTGTTTGTTTTTCAAATGTCTATTCTCTTGGTTCCTAATGTCTATTCTCTTTATTCAAATTAAATAATATTTAGACTTAAACATATCAAATTTTTGGCCTTATCATAAAACAGTTTTCCGAAACAACATACAAGCGGTTTCACAGAAATTGTTCTCTTTTGACTCTTTTGCTGTGTTATATTGATATCTTTCGTCAACTCTCCCGGTTTCCATCTCTATTTCTCTCTATACTCTCTCTGTCCCTTTGAATAAAATATCACAACATATGTATGTTTAGTCGAAATTTGTAAATTTATATATGTTTGTATTCACACATATGATTTTTATGAAACATTCATGCCACAAACATAATATATTCTAACATATTAACATAGATGTCCCAAACATTTAGTGTTAGTTTAGGAACATTACATGTTTGCACTTAAATATATTGTGTTTAAAAATTGTGCCCGAAACACATTTTGTTTATATCGGAACATATGAAAAACATATTTTTCTAACAGTGCACCACGGTTGCAACAGTTGGTAGAATTTTACCCAAATTAGTAATCTTTTTTGTTAAATCTCTATAAAAATAAAATTGTGGAAAAAGTTTCTATAAACAAATTTTTGTGATTAATTTTTCTATAGAAATAAAATTTTGACAATAAATTCTATAGAAATAAAATTTTGCGAAAAAATTCCACAGAAATAAAATTTTGAGAAAATTTTTTATAGAAATAATATTTTGAAAAAAAAATTCTATAGAAATACAATTTTGACAAAATGTTCTATAGAAATAAAATGTTGACAAAATTTTCTACAGGAATAAAGTTTACATCACATTGTTAAAGATCAAGCCTTGCCGGCTTCTAATTTCCTCCTCTAGAGCCACCAAAATGTAAAAATTATTACAAATTGTGTTGAGTGAAAATATCCTACATTGTGGCCCTAAGTCCCTACAAGACGCTAAATATTAGAAAAGCCCTACATATAGGGAATTTCCCCTACTTCTAGCAACACTGGCTGTGTTGATATTGCGCCTACGGAGCTAGTATGCCACTAATATTGAGCCCATTATTAAACAAGTAAGTAAAGTCTAAAGTCGGGCGGGGTCGACTATATTATACCCTTCACCACCATGTAGACCAATATTTGTGTTACCATCTCAACTACTTCAAATTTGCTGGGAGCTATATAAAGGTTTGCATTTCCAGATACAAATTACATACTTATGATGGAGACAATTTGTTGTACTTCTACAAAATCTCTAGAATTAAAATTGAAATCGGCTAACGCCCTGGAATGAAACACAATGTTAATAAAAAGTATGGGAAATATGAACCGAGAGAAATTTTGAGGCAATTGTACAAAAGAGCATTTGCGATTTATCAGGCGATACTTATGTATTCGAGATATAGGACAATTTGAGTAACATTTAAAATTTTTGCTACTCAGCAGTGACGATTTTACAAGGATATTGGTTATATCTTGCCAAGATATGTGGTCAAATGTGGGTCCCAACTCTGGTGTACATATATATGGGAGCTATATAATCTGAACCGATTGATTAAATTTAACATGCATAGTTAGAATAATAACTCTGCTATCTCTGCAAAATTTCACGAAAATGGGAGTATAACTCTGGCCCCGAGCGAAATATATATATATATATATATATATATATATATATATATATATATATATATATATATATATATATATATATATATATATATATATATATATATATATATATATATATATATATATATATATATATATATATATATATATATATATATATATATATATATATATATATATATATATATATATATATATATATATATATATATATATATATATATATATATATATATATATATATATATATATATATATATATATATATATATATATATATATATATATATATATATATATATATATATATATATATATATATATATATATATATATATATATATATATATATATATATATATATATATATATATATATATATATATATATATATATATATATATATATATATAACCAAATTTGACACACACTGAAAAAAATATTGTCGTGAGGTCAAAGATTTCATGTCTTTAAAATACGAATACAAATTTTACTTAGCATAGAAGACGCATTTCTCTAAAATAAAGTTATTTTCCTTGTCCAAAAGTCGATAAACTTTTCAATGAAGTCGTATTGTCCTTATAATTAAGTGATTTGACTTAAAAATGGGTATCTTAACATGAAAGAAAAAATTTATAGGCTAAGGTCAACTTGACTTTAATAATTCAGAAAAATTCTTTAAATTTAATGAAATTGTATTTAAATTTGTTGTCTTTTTGCATCTTGACTACAAAGCAAAAAATCGTTCAAATATAAGACATATTTTTCAAAACTTTATTTTAAAGAAGTTATTTACTTCAAACATAGCATAATTTCTACTGGAAGTCGAGTCCTAATTTGGAAAATAAAGTTGCCTTTAACTCGTTTTTAAAGGACTTTGATAGCGTATGAAGAAAAAATCTGAGAAAGCAAAAATTAAAATTTGCTTCCTAGAAGCAAGTACACAAAACCTAAATTTAAAAGAAAATTGTGTCTTAATAGTATCCTTACTTGTATTCTCCGCTTCTTTGGTTCGGAATCAATACCAAATTTTTTAAAGTAAAGTGGAACCGAGTATGCTTTTTTTTTCAGTGCATTTACCGATACTGTTCAATGTACTCCTTGTGCAAAAGTTGAAGCAAGTCATGGCTTTTGAGGCCATATAAGTCCAAATTGGGCGAAAGATATATATGGGAGCTATATCTAAATCTGAACCGATTTTAACTAAATTGGGCACACATAAAGATACCATAAAACGTACCTCTCGTGCAAATTTGAAGCAAATCACGGCAAAAATCTGGCTTTTGAGGCCATATAAGTGCAAATCGGGCGAAAGATATATATGGGAGCTATATCTAAATCTGAACCGATTTCAACCAAATTTGGTTCACTTACCTATACTATTAAACGTACTCCTTGTGCAAAATTTGAACTAAATCACGGCAAAACTCTGGCTTTTGAGGCCATATAAGTGCAAATCGGACGAAAGATATATAGGGGAGCTATATCTAAATCTGAACCGATTTCAATCAAATTTACCAAGCATTGGTAGGATCCTTGCAAAAAAAGCGTCGCCAAAAAAGTAATGAAAATGTTCTTTTTGGATCCGGAAGTGGTGCAAAATTGACGCAGAAGCGATGAAATTAACATGGGCTTGTCATAGGACGGAAGTCCTCCATTTCAATAGCTTTTTCACTGAATTTGCATCACTTCTTTAGATGTGATCCGAATTCAATGTTTTGGATGTAAATTAAAAAATTCTGTGATATTTTGTCAAATAAATAATTTTTATTGTTTTTTACAATTTTTAATGGATTATAGTGTTTGTCGGAAACGTTTGACTTCAAATATTTTCAAAAATGCACAATTTTTTCAGATTGAATTTAGCATTTTTTTCGACAAAATTTAAATGTTTTGTACCATTTTATGAATTCTTACTCTGTTTTTAACCTATTTGAAACAAAAAAAAAAAGTTAAAATTACCCATTAAAACCATTAAAACAAAACCAAGTTATAAAAAATTGAATTAAAAGAACTTCCTGGGTAAGTAAAATAAAGAACATCTTTGGGAGTGCATCTTCTGGAAGTGCTTTTAAAGTTGTGCCTTTAGAAAAACTTCCAAATTTTTTTGTTGGGATGTGAATTCTCCTCTTTATGCAAAATTTCACGTAAATCGATAGTAAACTTTGGCCTCTGTGGTCATATGAGTCTAAATCGGACGAAAGATATATATGGAAGCTATATCTAAATCTGAACCAATTTCAATCAAATTTACCAAGCATTGGTAGAATGTCAATTCTATTCTTTATGTAAAATTTCACGTAAATCGGTGGTAAACTTTGGCCTCTGTGGTCATGTGAGTCTAAATCGGACGAAAGATATATATGGGAGCTATATCTAAATCTGAACCGATTTGGCTGATATTTTGCAGGTTTTTCGAGACCCATAAAATATTCGGATCTACTGAATTTGAAGAATATCGGTTGATAATCACGCTAATTATGAGAAGATCGGGGATAAATATATATGGCAGCTATATCTAAATCTGAACCGATTTTTTCCAAAATCAATAGCGATTGTCTTTGTCCCAAAAAACGACCCTATACCAAATTTGAGGACGATCGGACTTAAACTGCGACCTGTACTTTGCGCACAAAAATACATGAACAGACGGGCAGACAGACGGACATAGCTAAATCGATTCAGAATTTAATTCTAAGACGATCGGTATACTAAACGATGGGTCTCCGACTTTTCATTCTTGGCGTTACATACAAATGCACAAACTTATTATACCCTGTAACACAGTAGTGGTGAAGGGTATAAAAAGAGAAAATCGTTAAATTAGTGTGGGTAATAAATACAAATTTGTAAAAATCGAGCAATATTCTTATGTGAGAACTACAAGTACGTATAAGTACGATCGGATAGTACATCAAAATTTGAAATTTTAGTAACATTGGTTAATAAATAAGAGTACTATATCCAAATTTGGGAAAATCGAGCGATGCATATATATGGTAGCTATATCTCAATATGAACCAATTTGCATAATATTTTGCGGGTTTCATTAATACCACAAAAGGTTACCTTGTGCAAGATTTGAGTAAGATCAGTTACGAAATGAGGCCTGTATGGTCAAACATAAGGTTATAAGGGCGAATTTTTCAAAATCGGGCGACACATATATGGAAGCTACATCTAAATTTGAACCGATTTCGATGAAATTTTGCACATATAGTTAGTACTATAGAGGACTGGATCTAGCCAAATTTGGGTAAGATCGGTTGATAAATAAGGGTTTTATGGCCAAATTTAGAAAAATCGGGCGGTACATATATATGGGAGCTATAGCTAAATCTGAACCGATTTCGATGATTTTTGTACATATAGTTAGTGCTATAGAAAATTATATTTAGCCAACTTTGAGTAAGATCGGTTGATAAATAAAGGTTTTGTGACCAAATTTGGGAAATCGGGCGATACATATATATGAGAGCTATATCTAAATCTGAACCGATTTGGATAAAATTTTGCAGACTTGAAGGGCGATGGAAAAGACTACCTTTTGCCAAATTTGGTGACAATCCGTTTGAAAAAACGCGCAACGTGACCTCATTTGTCGAAATCGGGCGATACATATATATGGGAGCTATATCTAAATTTGATCCGATTTCTTCCAAATTCAATAGCGTTCGTCCTTGTGCCCAAAAAACTCCCTGTACCAAATTTCATCAAAATCGGTTAATAATTGCGACCGGAATCCTGTGAACAACAAATACATGGACAGACGGACGGACGGACACCAAGCGCTAGATCGACTCAGGAGGTGATTCTGAGTCGATCGGTATATATTTTATGGGGTCTAAAATCAATATTTCTGGTAGGCACATTTTTTGGCCGATCAAACTTATTATACCCTGACCACTATGTGGTTTAGGGTATAATAACTTATAATACCCTGTTCCACAGTGTGGTGCATGGTATAAACATGGGAAACATTTAAATCTGAAGCAATTTTAAGGAAACTTCGCAAAAGTTAATTTAAGATTTATCGTTCGATATATATGTATTAGAAGTTTAGGAAAATTAAAGTTATTTTTACAACTTTTCGACTAAGCAGTGGCGATTTTACAAGGAAAATGTTGGTATTTTGACCATTTTTGTCGAAATCAGAAATACATATATATGGGAGCTATATCTAAATCTGAACCGATTTCAACCAAATTTGTCACGCATAGCTCCAATGCTAAGTCTACTCCCTGTGCAAAATTTCAACTAAATCGCAGCTAAAATTTGGCCTCTGTCATTTGAGTGTAAATCGGGCGAACGATATATATGGGAGATATATCTAAATCTGAACCGATTTGAACCAAATTGGGCACACATAGCTACAATGCTAATTCTACTCCCTGTGCAAAATTTCAATTAAATCGGAGTAAAAGATTGGCCTCTGTGGTCATATGAGAGTAAATCGGGCGAACGATATATATGGGAGCTATATCTAAATCTGAACCGATTTCAATAAAATTTGGCACACTTGACTATAGTGCTAATTGTTCTTCTTGTGCAAAACTTTAAGCAAATTAGGATAAAACTCTGGCTTCTGGGGCCATATAAGTCCATATCGGGCGAAATATATATATGGTAGCTATATCTAAATCTGAACCGATTTCTTCCAAAATCAATAGGGCGCTATTCTGAGCCAAAACACATACTTGTGCCAAATTTGAAGTCGATTGGACTAAAACTGCGACCTAGCCTTTGATTACAAAAATGTGTTCACGGACAGACGGACATGGCTATATCGACTCAGGAGCCCACCCTGAGCATTTTTGTCAAAGACACGATGTGTCTATCTCGTCTCCTTCTGGGTGTTGCAAACATATGCACTAACTTATAATACCCTTTTCCACAGTGTGGCGCAGGGTATAAATATAATAACAAGTATATACGGCCGTAAGTTCGGCCAGGCCAGGAAGCTTATGTACCCTCCATCATGGATTGCGTAGAAACTTCTTCTAAACACTGCCATCCAGAATCGAATTACTTAAGTTGCGGTAACGCTTGCCAATGGCAAGGTATCTTAAAACCTCCTAACACCATCTTCTAAATTGTATGTAAGTCCATACGTGGTATATATTAAATCAAAAAAGATCGATCCAATACGTATATAATTCAGTTTGACAAAGTAGACATAAAATTTTGACAGAATTTTCTACAGAAATAAAATTTTAACAAAATTTTCTATAGAAATAAAATTTTCACAAAATTTTCTATAGAAATAAAAATTTTGAAAAAATTTTCTATAGAAAGAAAATTTTGACAAAAATTTCTACAGAAATAAAATTTTAACAAAATTTTCTACAGAAATAAACTTTTGACAAAATTTTCTATAGAAATAAAATCTTGGTAGATTATTTTTGGCTCGAGTGGTAACCATGATTATGAACCGAACAAAATTTGAACAAAATTTTCTATAGAAATAAAATTTTGACAAAATTTTCTATAGAAATAAAATTTTGACAATGATGAAAATTTTATTATGAACCGAATAAAATTTTAACAAAATTTTCTATAGAAATACAATTTTTGTAGATTATTTTTGGCTCTAGTGGCAACCATGATTATGAACCGATATGGACCAATTTTTGTGTGATTGGACCAATTTTGGTATGGTTGTTAGCGACCATATACTAACACCACGTTCCTAATTTGAACCGGATCGGATGAATTTTGCTCCTCCAAGAGGCTCCGGAGGTCAAATCTGGAGAACGTTTTATATGGGGGCTATATATAATTATGGACCGATATGGACCAATTCCGGCACGGTTTTTAAAGATTATATACTAACACCATGTTCCAAATTACAACCGGATTGGATGAAATTTGCTTCTCTTGGAGACTTCGCAAGCCAAATCTGGGGATCGGTTTATATGGGGGCTATATATAATTATGAACCGATGTGGACCAATTTTTGCATGGTTATTAGAGACCATATACCAATATCATGTACCAAATTTCAGGCGGATCGGATGAAATTTGCTTCTCTTTGAGGCTCCGCAACCCAAATCTGGGGATCGGTTTATATGGGCGCTATATATAATTTTGGACCGATATGGACCAATTCCGGCACGGTTGTTAAAGATCATATACTAACACCATGTTCCAAATTACAACCGGATTGGATGGAATTTGCTTCTCTTGGAGACTTCGCAAGCCAAATCTGGGGATCGGTTTTTATGGGGGCTATATATAATTATGAACCGATGTGGACCAATTTCTGCATGGTTGTTAGAGACCATATACCAATACCATGTACCAAATTTCAGCCGGATCGGATGCAATTTGCTTCTCTTTGAGGCTTCGCAAGCCAAATCTGGAGATCGGTTTATATGGGATCTATATATAATTATGGACCGATGTGGACCAATTTTTGCATGGTTGTTAGAGACCATATACCAACATCATGTACCAAATTTCAGCCTGATCGGATGAAATTTGCTTCTCTTTGAGGCTCCGCAAGCCAAATCTGGGGATCGGTTTATATGGGGGCTATATATAATTAAGGACTGATATGGACCAATTTTTGCATGGTTGTTAGAGACCATATTCCAACACCATGTACCAAATTTCAGCTGGATCGGATGAAATATGCTTCTCTTAGAGGCTCCACAAGCCAAATCTGGGGATCGGTTTATATGGGGGCTATATATAATTAAGGACTGATATGGACCAATTTTTGCATGGTTGTTAGAGACCATATACCAACACCATCTACCAAATTTCAGCCGGATCGGATGAAATATGCTTCTGTTAGAGGCTCCACAAGCCAAATCTGAGGGTCCCTTTATATGGGGGCTATACGTATAAGTGGACCATTTTCAATACCATCTGACCTACATCGATAACAACTACTTGTGCCAAGTTTCAAGTCGATAGCTTGTTTCGTTCGGAAGTTAGCGTGATTTCAACAGACGGACGGACGGACGGACATGCTTAGATCGACTCAGAATTGCACCACGACCCAAAATATATATACTTTATGGGGTCTTAGAGCAATATTACGATGTGTTACAAACGGAATGACAAAGTTAATATACCCCCATCCTATGATGGAGGGTATAAAAATAAATTAAATTTAGCGTTAGTTTAAAAACGGAATTGTTTTCTGTGTATCAAAAAGACATATTAAATGCCTATATGTGGTATCTTTAACTAGCTGAACACGGATGCCATTTGTGCCAAAAATAATCTACCAAAGTAGTGCAAGTACGGTGACCACTGTTGGTAGAATTCTACCAAAACGGGAACACGAACGAAAAAGACTGTTTTTCATATGTTTGGGTGTAAAAATAATATGTTTGGAACTCAATTTTTTTTTAACATATTATTTTTAAGTCCAAGCATATAATGTTCATAAACTAGCATAACGTGTTTGCGACATATATGTTAATATGTTAGAACATATTATGTTTGGGACATAACATGTTTGTAAATATAATATGTTTGGATGCAAACATATATTGATTTAGAAATAGCCTATAAACATATATTTGTTTGGAAAGAGAGATCTAGAGAGTAAGCTGCAAGTAAAGTAGAAGTAACCAATTGGCGCCTTAAATATTTCATTAAATTTTTTTCTACCAGTGTATGTCTAAGGTGAAACATAATATGTTTGAAAAATACAAACAATATTTTGTTGGGACCAATCCTGAAAATCTATATACTTGAAGCAAAATGTATTTGGCGTATATGCTACAGAAGCAATTTTTTGAGGGTGTAGATTTTTTCTTGATGTTGTGGTAGATTTTGCAAACTATTCCGAAGGGATACTTCACAAATTTTCTATAGAATATAAATTTTGACAAAATTTTCTCTAGAAATAAAATGTTGACAAAATTTTTGTATAGAAACAAAATTTTTCGTTTTTATTTTTTCCTCTGTTGGTTAAGCTACTTTAGTAGTTTAGTCAACGCAATGGTTTTAGCTGAGATCAAAACAACGAATATAACATAAATAAAATCCTGACAAAATTTTCTATAGAATTTTGACAACATTTTCTATGGAAATAGATTTTTTACTAAATTTTCTATAGAATTTTGACAAAATTGTCTGTACACTGAAAAAAATATTGTCGAGAGGTCAAAGATTTCATGTCTTTCAAATACGAATGCAAATTTTGCTTAGCATAGAAGACGCATTTCTCTAAAATAAAGTTATTTTCCTTGTCCAAAAGTCGATAAACTTTTCAATGATGTCGTACTGTCCTTATAATTAAGTGATTTCACTTAAAAATTGATATCATAACATGAAAGCAAAAATGTTTGGGCTAAGGTCAACTTGACTTTAATAATTCAGAAAAATTCTTTAAATTTAATGAAATTGTCTTTAAATTTGTTGTCTTTTTGCATCTTGACTACAAAGCAAAAAATCGTTCAAAAATAGGACATGTTTTTCAACACTTTATTTAAAAGACGTTTTTTATTTGAAATATAGCACAACTTCTACTGGAAGTCGAGTTTTAATTTGGAAAATAAAGTTGTCGTTAACTCGTTTTTATAGGACTTTGATAGCATATGAAGAAAAAAGCTGAAAAAGCCAAAAATTAAAATTTGCTTCCTAGAAGCAAGTACACAAAACACAAATTTAATAGAGAATTGTGTCTTAAAAGTATCCTTACACTGTTAGAAAAATATGTTTTTCATATGTTCCGATATAAACAAAATGTGTTTCGGGCACAATTTTTAAACACAATATATTTAAGTGCAAACATGTAATGTTCCTAAACTAACACAAAATGTTTGGGACGCATATGTTAATATGCTACAATATATTATGTTTGGGGCATGAATGTTTCATAAAAATAATATGTGTGAATGTATACATATATAAATTTACACATTTCGAGTAAAAATATATATGTTGTGATACTTTATTCAGAGAGCGACAGAGAGAGAGAGAGAGTTAGTATAGAGAAAGGAATAGAGATGGAAACCGGGAGGGTTGAATAAAAAGATATCAACATAACACAGCGAGAATGAAATGAGAGCAATTTCTGTGAAACCGCTTATATGTTGTTTCGGAAAACTGTTTCATGATAACGCCAACAATTTAATATGCTTAAGTCTAAATATTATTTAATTTGAATATTAGAATGAGTATTCGGAATAAAGAGAATAGACATTTGGAACCAAGAGAATAGACATTTGAAAAAAACAGCATATTTGTATTACAGAAAAAGATGCGAAGAACTCAAAAATTTCGTGGAAGTGAAAATTATGTGAGGGAATGAGCACAATCTTCTTTGAGGATTCTTCCAAGCATATACTATTTTTGGACTCAAAATGCTTCCAAACATATAATATGCTCACATAAAACAAACATATTAATGTTTCGCAGTATCCAATAATATATGTGTTTCCTGCAAAATATGTTTGGAACATATGTTAGAGAAGCGATTTTTTTTGAGGGTGTACTTGTATTCTCCGCTTCTTTGACTCGGAATCAATACCAAAATTTTTAAAATAAAGACAAAATCTTTGGAACCGGATATGCTTTTTTTTCAGTGTAGAAGTAGAATTTTAACAAAATCTTCTATAGAAATAAAATTTTCTATAGAATTAAAATTTTGACAAAATTTTTCAATTTTGACAAGGGTTTCTCTGAAAATAAAATTTCGACGAAATTTTCTATAGAAAAAATCTTTGAGAAATATTTCTATAGAAATAAAATTTCATTCGTGTTTTGTTTTTTATTGTTGGTTTGTACTTCAATCATATTTGTTGTTTTGATCTCAGCTTTAAAACCATTTTGTTGACTAAACTACAAGAGTAGCTTAACCAACAGAGGAAAAGAATGTTTTTCAAATTTATTTGGGCAAAGCCCTATAGATTGCAAGATGGTTGGATTTCGGCATAAGCCGGCTATCATAAACCTTTTTTTCGGAAGGTTCAAGTGTGGTTCACTTTGGGTTTAGCGAACTGCCTGAATTTATTCTGATAATTGGATGATAGTTTTGCTGCATGTAGAGGATGCTGATGAGGAATGTGGTAATTCCGAAACGTACGTCCATCCAACCATCTTGCAATCTATAGGGCTTTAAAGCTGAGATCAAAACAACAAATAAGAAATAAAGTTTCGACAAAATTTTCTATAGAAATAACATTTTGGCAAAATTTTCTATGGCAGTAAAAAAATTTGACCAAAAACTGCAAAATAAGCTTTTTTATTTGGTTAAATTTTCTTCAAAATTTTGGTAGATTATTCTTAGATCGAGTGGCAACCGTGAGTGCAACATCAGGGCAACATATTTTTGCAAAACGAACGAACGCCCTTAATCTCACGATCCTCGCATGAGGATCTTGCAAAATCAGTTGGGGCACAGCACTAATGCTTTCCGGAACAACAACTGAGTTTGGACGACCTTCATAAAATTAGTCTTGTATAAACACTGGTTTTTGACGAAGCTTCACGCCAAAAATTGAATTAAGTTCATCACTGTTGTTGAGTTAATCCACGTCGAAAGTTGTAAAAAAAAGAAATGGCACGAATATGTTCACGATTTCTGTAAATTGCTGTAAACAACACAAATAGCTCTTGTATGTCAAAACTTTCTGAGTACATATAACCACAAAAATGTCAAGGTTCACAATAGAACTGTCAGTTGGCAGATTGCAACACTAGGGTTGCCCAATTCCTCCAAATCAAAAATTATGCATAGCATGCCATACTTTTCTCTTCCATCATAGAAACCATTAACTGTATGAATCAATTTACAATTTGTTTAAGAGCTTTGTCATTGATTTTCCAGAAAACTATAAATTTCTAGCCATAAGCTCGTGTAAAAACTTAAAGATATTTTTATGCTCGTTCCCACGCCCGTTAAGAGGATTATCATAAGGAGTAGCTACTGGCAGAAACTTTAGTCACATTTCATCATATAATCTGTCTTGTCTAATCTTTGAGGTACGTTTTTCAATTTCATAACAAATATCAATTTGTCAAAAAATAAAAACGACAAAGTAAATACAAATAAAATAGACTTTGTAATGCGTTCATATTTCATGAATAGTATGAATGGAGCAGTTATGTGGCGACAACAAAGAGGTCCATGGTTGGACCGAGTGCCTTAAACATGTTAATGGTAATGCTCATATTGCACCACATTCAAGTTAATAAATCCATGAATGGATGAATGGCTAGACAGACGGACACACTTTTATGCATGTTTACGCTAAAGGAATTTATCGCAATATTTGACAAGTATGCAAAATATGTAAGGCGATGGCAGCAAAATTTTGTGATAAAACCGCAGACTGTCGCGCATGCTTTGTAAGCTTTTTGTGTGACTACTTTGAAGGAGAGCAATATGAGGGAGGTATTCAGTTCGGCTAAGATGAATTTTATATACCCTCCACCGCAGATTTACTAGGTTAGGTTAGGTGGCAGCCCGATGTATCAGGCTCACTTAGACTAGTCAGTCCATTGTGATACCACATTGGTGAACTTCTCTCTTATCACTGAGTGCTGCCCTATTCCAGTTTAAGCTCAATGACAAGGGACCTCTTTTTTATAGCCGAGTCCGAATGGCGTTCCACATTGCAGTGAAACCACTTAGAGAAGCTCAGAAATGTCACCAGCATTACTGAGGTGGGATAATCCACCGCTGAAAAACTTTTTGGTGTTCGGTCGAAGCAGGAATCGAACCCACGACCTTGTGTATGCAAGGCGGGCATGCTAACCATTGCACCACGGTGGCTCCCTTGGGGCGTATGTATATTAAATCATTGATTGGTATGCTGCTTTTCAATAGAATCATTAGTTCCATCTCAGGCTCTTTACAATATACAAAAAAAAAATCTTAATTTCTTGCAATAAATTTAGTTACTCCTTTAAATTTTCCATTCATTATTTTTCCTTCCCATATTTCTATAAAATATTTTAAGTAATTTTACTCAATTTTTAATATTTTTTGTATCTATCATTTGATTACGAACTTCGTTGCACATAGTAAACAATGTCATCTCTGCCTTTAGTAGATGGCAGTGATGACAAATATAAAAAGGAACGATGGAACGATTTGAAGGAACTAGTTCCTTTGTACAAAAGAAACGACGAGTCCGAATCACTATGGTGAACGATTTTGCCCAAGACTAGTTTCGTACAATTTAGATGACCAGTGCCCTCAAGAAGTTAAATAGTGGCATAGATTTACAAATTCACGACGATCGGATAACAATTGCCCAAGAATTCAAAACAGGAGATCGGTGTATATTGACCGCTGTAAACCAAATCCGGTTCACGTGTTATTGTGGACCTAAGCTATCAGTAGATTTCGAATTTCAGTTGTCTATACACACAAAGAAAATGTCATTAAAATTGAGCCAACGAAAAGTTTCGTTGATTAAGAGAAAATTCATTATAATAACGAAAAATGTCGTTATATCAACGAATTTGTTTCATTAGGTCAATTTCAATGACACATTTCGTTAATATAACGAAGTTTTTTCTACCAGTGTAGAAGTTCAAGAAGTTAAAGTTAAATGGTGAGCGGCCTATATGGGTTCTATACAAAAACATGGACCGATACACACAATATTGGGCAAGTCTATTTGTGGACCTATAATATGACTATATTTCCAATTTCCGTCAAATCGAAAATGACGGTGTATAGGTGCTCAAAAAGTCAAATATGAAGAGCGGTCTACATGGGGCCTACACCAAAACGTGGACCAATACACATCATATTCGCCACAACTCTTTGTGGACCTAAAATACCTTTACATTTCGAATTTCAGCTAAATCGGATAAAGATTGGGGTCTCAAGACGCTCAAGAAGTCAAATCGGGAGATAGGTCTATAAGGGGGTTATACCAAACAAATATATAGGCCGTAAGTTCGGCCAGGCCGAATCTTATGTACCCTCCACCATGGATTGCGTAGAAACTTCTACGAAAGACTGTCATCCACAATCGAATTACTTGGGTTGTGGTATCTTAAAACTTCTTAACATCGTTTTCTAAATTGTGAGTTAGTCCATACATGGTATATACTAGACAAAAAAGTTATGTATAGGTAAGTCTACAAATAATTACGAATCGATAAGGACTTTTGCACGGTAGTAGAGACCCAGAATTAAAATATGGTGGTCGCTTATATTGGGGCTATATATAATTATGAACTTGATATGGACCACTTTTTGTGTGATTGGGGATCGATTTAACTGAGGGCTATATATAACTATAGACCGATATGGACCTAGTAAGGCATGGTTGTTAATGGCCATATACTAGCACAATGTACCAAATTTCAACTGACTCGGTAAAATTTGCTTCTCCAAGAGAATCCAAAACCAAATCTCGGGATCGGTTTATATGGGGGCTATACATAAATAATTATGGACTGATATGAACCACTTGTGGCATGTTTGTTAAATATCATATACTACCACCACGTACCAAATTTCAACCAGATCGGATGAATTTTGCTTCTCCAAAAGGCACCGGAGGTCAAATCTGGGGATCGGTTTATATGGGGGCTATACACCCTCAAAAAAAATCGCTTCTCTAACATATGTTCCAAACATATTTTGCAGGAAACACATATATTATTGGATACTGCAGAAACATTAATATGTTTGTTTTATGTGAGCATATTATATGTTTGGAAGCATTTTGAGTCCAAAAATAGTATATGCTTGGAAGAATTCCCCAAAGAAGATTGTGCTCATTCCCTCACATAATTTTCACTTCCACGAAATTTTTGAGTTCTTCGCATCTTTTTCTGTAATACAAATATGCTGTTTTTTTCAAATGTATATTCTCTTGATTCCAAATGTCTATTCTCTTTATTCCGAATTCTAATATTCAAATTAAATAGTAATTAGTCTTAAGCATATACAATTTTTTTGGCCTTATCATGAAACAGTTTTCCGAAACAACATACAAGCGGTTTCACAGAAATTGCTCTCATTTCATTCTCTCGCTGTGTTATGTTGATATCTTTTTATTCAACCCTCCCGGTTTCCATCTCTATTTATTTCTCTATACTAACTCTCTCTCTCTCTCTCTCTCTGTCGCTCTCTGAATAAAGTATCACAACATATATATGTTTACTCGAAATTTGTAAATTTATATATGTTTACATTCACACATATTATGTTTATGAAACATTCATGCCCCAAACATAATATATTCTAACATATTAACATATGTGTCCCAAACATTTTGTGTTAGTTTAGGAACATTACAAGTTTCCACTTAATTATATTGTGTTTAAAAATTATGCCCGAAACACATTTTGTTTATATCGGAACATATGAAAAACATATTTTTCTAACAGTGTATATAATTATGGACTGATATGAACCATTCCTGCATGGTTGGTGGATACACACAAAAATTTTTTTTCGGATTCAATCACGAAATTAATTGATCCAATTAATTTTTTAATTGGAATGTCTTCAATCACAGAAATGATAGTATCAATGAAAAAATTAATTGACGATCAATTAAAAATTAATTGATCGAATTAAAAAATTAATTGATACCATTAATTTTGTGATTGATTTTTGTTTCAATTAAAAAATTTGTTGATTCAATTAAATTTGTAATTGAATATTTTTTAAAACTCAATTAAAATTTTAATTGGAAAAATGTTCTTGAATTTTTTTTCTGTGTACCATATACTAACATCACGTACCAAATTTCAACCGAATCGGATGAATTTTGCTCTTCGATGGGGCTCCGGAGGTCAAATCTGGGGATCGGTTTATATGGGGCCTATACACACAAAGAAAATTTCATTAAAATTGAGCCAACGAAAATTGTTCATTGATACAACGAAACATTTTCATTAAGACAATGAAAATGTTCGTTAATAGTACGAAACGTTTCGTTGACTCACAGAATGTTCGTTATAATAACGAAAAATTTCGTTATATCAATGAATTTTTTTCATTGGCTCAATTTTAATGACACATTTCATTAATATAACGAAACTTTTTCTACCAGTGTATATAATTATTGACCGATTTCGACCAATTTTTGCATGGGTGTTTGAGTCCACATATTAACACCACGTACCAAATTTCAACCTGATTCGGTCTTCCAAGAGGCTCCGGAGGTCAAATCTGCTGATCGGTTTATATGGGGCTATATATAATAATAGACCGATGTGGACCAATTTTTGCGTGGTCAATAGAGACCATATACTAACACCATATACCAAATTTCAGCCTGATCGGATGAAATTTTTAGGCAGATCGTTATATATGGGGGCTATAACAAAACGTGGACCAATACACATCATATTCGCAACAACTCCTTGTGGACCTAAAGTACCTCTACATTTTGATTTTCAGCTAAATCGGATAAAAAATCGATGTTTTGATGTGTTACAAACGGAATGAGAAACTTATTATACCGCCATCACCATTCTATCGTGAACGGGCGGTGACAAAATGAAACGGAAAGGTTCGCAAAAACTCGAAACGGAATACTCACGATATCGTCCACGGGCGATTTAATGAACGGAATTCGTTTTTCTTTGGCCAGAAAAGTCTTACAATATTAAGGACAAATTTCTTTAAAATAATGAAATCTTAATAAAGATTACAATCTGTGTTTCCAATTTTTTTATACCCACCACCATAGAATGGTGACGGGGGTATAATAAGTTTGTCATTCCGTTTGTAACACATAGAAATATCGATTTCCGACTATATACAGTATATATATTCTTGATCAGGGAGAAATTCTAAGACGATATAACGATGTCCGTCTGTCTGTTGTAATCACTCTACAGTCTTCAATATTGAAGCAATCGTGCTGAAATTTTGCACAAACTCGTCTTTTGTCTGCAGGCAGGTCAAGCTCGAAGATGGGCTATATCGGTCCAGGTTTTGATATAGTCCCCATATAAACCGACCTGCCGATTTGGGGTCTTGGGATTATAGAAATCGAAGTTTTTATCCAATTTGCCTGAAATTTGAAATCTAGAGGTATTTTATGACCATAAAGAGGTGTGCCAAAAATTGCGAGTATCGGCCCATGTTTTGGTATAGCCCCCATATAGACCGATCTCCCGATTTTACTTCTTGGGCTTATAGAAACCGCAGTTTTTATTCAATTTAGCTGAAATTGGAAATATAGAGGTATTGTAGGACCACAACTACACCGAAAGAATTTTCTTCGTAAAAAGAACGAAAAATTTCGTTAAAAGTACGAAATTTGTCACTGTTTTACAACCAAAGAAACTTTTCATTAAAAGTACGAAATATTTCGTACTTTTTACGAAGAAAAGTTCTTGCAAAATTTTCGTAGTTTGTAAGAAAAAAAATTCGTACTTTTTATGAAGAATCTTCGTACATTTTATGAAACAATTTCGTTCTTTTTATGAAAATGTTTCGTACTTTTTATGAAAAACTTTCGTAGTTTTTATGAAAAATGTTCGTACTTTTTATGAAAAACTTTCGTAATTTTTTTCAAAAATGTTCGAACTTTTAGAAAAAAAATTATAGTTGTAGTTACAAGTGTGAAAAATGACATCACTACTTTACATCTTAAGTTTTTTAATAAATTTTAGTTTTATTGCTTCACTTATATTCATAGCGCTCTATCACCCAAATGAGAAGTAGCATAGACTTGCATAAAAAATAGAATAAAGGAATACACTCAAGCTCATTATAAAAGACAATTTTATGTCGCGAACGGAAATTTTACAACTACAATGAAACTTCTTCGTTATTTCAAAGAAAATGTTTCGTATTTTTTAAGAAAAAATTTTAACGCAGAATGTTTCGTAAAATATTCGTAAAAACTTCTTCACAAAATTCATGAAATTTTAAGAAAGTTTCGTTAAAAGTACGAACTTTTTACGAAGAAAAGTTAATGTAGAATATTTCGTAGAAGTTTCGTATATTCGTAAAATGTTCTTCGTAAAATTTACGAAAATGAATGAAAATTTCGTTATTTTAATGAAGAATTCACGAAGAATAGTTAATGAAGAATTCTTCGTAAAATTAACGAAGAGAATTCTTTCGGTGTACGTGTGCCAAAAATTGTGAGTATCGGTCCATATTTTGGTATAGCCTCCATATAGACCGATCTCCCGATTTTACTTCTTGGGCTTATAGAAACCGCAGTTTTTATTCAATTTACCTGAAGTTAGAAATCTAGAGGTATTGTAGGACCACAAATACGTGTGCCAAAAATTGTGAGTATCGGTCCATGTGTTGGTATGGTCCCCACATAAATCGACCTCCCGATTTTACTTCTTGGGCTTATAGAAACCGCAGTTTTTATCCAATTTACCTGAAATTGGAAATCTAGAGGTATTTTAGGACCATAAAGAGGTGTGCCGAAAATGGTGAGTATCGGTTCATATTTTGGTATAGCCCCCATATAGACCGATTTCCCGATTTTACTTCTTGGGCTTCTAGAATCCGAAGTTTTTATCCTATTTGCCTGAAATTGGAAATCTAGAGGTATTTTCGGGTCATAAATAGGTGTGCCGAAAACGGTGAGTATCGGTCCATATTTTAGTATAGCCCCTATAAGAACGATCTCCCGATTTAAATGGATTTCTAGAAACCGTAGTTTTTGTCTGATTTGCCTGAAATTGTAAATATTCTGATATTTTATATTCTGATATTTTATATTCTGATATTTTATTTAATAATAATAAAATAATAATTTTCTTGCACACTTACAAGAGATGTTAATGAGTCCTCTAAAACTCAAACAAAAATGGTTCTTATAAATCCAGAATCTGATATACTCCTCATAGGTGAAATCTTTAAATTTATCTTCGGGAAGTGTCCTCAGGCCCTCCTGAAATTTCAAAGGAAACCCTAATATTTGGTTCATGCACGCAAAAAAATAATTCTTTCCTCCCAAACGAAATTTTAGACAAACAAAGTTCGTTTCTCATTTGCTTTTCGTTGAAAGGAAGTGTATTTGGAAGAAAAGTATATACTTTTTGTGATAAACGTTTATTCTTTTCCAGGATGTAAAAGCAATTTCATAAAGACTAACTCAAAAAATTTTTTTCTGGCTAACTCCATTTTCCCTCACATCTTTCTCACTTCCACGAAGTTTTTTAGTTCTTAGCACCTTTTTCTGTAATACAAACAATGTAGAAGAAATTATACGATTTTATAAATTTTAAAATTTTTTTTACCTTTCGCCTGGACTGAGAATCGAACCGCGGACCATGCAATTTGTAAGGCAGCACACTATCCACTGAGCTACGTAGCTGTTATTGTCATCAATAGCTAATTATCCATATAAGTTATATTAATATAGCATAGCTTGCGGCGCCCACGAGCCGATTAAACAAAGTTTATTTAACAGAAAAATACATTTAGTTTGGGACCGTGGAGCAGTGGTTGCTACGTCGGACTTGCATGCCAAGGGTCGTGGGTTCGATCCCTGCTTCGACCAAAGTTTTTTTTTTTTGTTTTTTACATATATTCCAGATATGGTCGGAAGATTCCGAAAAAATTTTCAACATTACATTCTACTATATTAAATTTTTACTATGAACTGTAAAATGTGTCTTATTAAAGACCTAAAGTCAGAAAAGAACAGTGTTTGATATAAACGAAATGGGCTGTGTTGTTGGTTCAAAAATAACTCTTTTTATTGAAAAAATAAAAATTGTGTAACAAACGAATTTTTTTGGTGATAAAATTGTATACTTTTCGAAGCAATTCAAAAAACTCTAACAAAAGAAAAACGTTTTCGGTACGCGTTTTCCAAACGTTTTTTTTCTTTGCGTGTGGTGGTGGGTATTTAAGATTCGGCCCGGCCGAACTTAGTGCTGTATATACTTGTTATACCCTGCGCCACACTGTGGAACAGGGTATTATAAGTTAGTGCATATGTTTGTAACACCCAGAAGGATACGAGATAGACACATGGTGTCTTTGGCAATAATGCTCAGGGTGGGTCCCTGAGTCGATATAACCATGTCCGGCTGTCCGTCTGTCCGTCCGTCCGTCTGTCTGTGAACACATTTTTGTGATCAAAGTCTAGATCGCAATTTAAGTCCAATCGCCTTCAAATTTGGCACATGTTGCTAATTTAGGTCAGAATAGATCCCTATTGAGTTTGGAAGAAATCGGATCAGATTTAGATATAGCTCCCATATATATCTTTCGCCCGATATGTACTAATATGGATCCAGCCGCCAGAGTTTTATACCGATTTGCTTGAAATTTTGTACAAACATAACACTTAGTCGTATAGTCAAGTGTGCAAAATTTGATTGAAATCGGTTCAGATTTAGATATAGCTCCCATATATATCTTTCGCCCGATATGGACTTATATGGCCCCAGAAGCCAGATTTTTGGCCGAATTAGGTTGAAATTTTGCACTAGGAGTACAATTAGTAGTATAGTCAAGTGTGCAAAATTTGATTGAAATCGGTTCAGATTTAGATATAGCTTCCATATATATCTTTTGCCCGATATGGACTAAAATGGTTCTAATAGCCAGAGTTTTGGCCCAATTTGGTTGAAATTTTGCGCAGGGAGTAGAATTAGCATTGTAGCTATGCGTGCCAAATTTGGTTGAAATCGGTTCAGATTTATATATAGCTCTCATATATATGTTTTTCTGATTTCGACAAAAATGGTCAAAATACCAACATTTTCCTTGTTAAATCGCCATTGCTTAGTCGAAAAGTTGTAAAAATGACTCTAATTTTCCTAAACTTCTAATACATATATATCGAGCGATAAATCATAAATAAACTTTTGCGAAGTTTTCTTAAAATTGCTCCAGATTTAAATGTTTCCCATATTTTTTTTACTAAAATTGTGTTCCACCCTAGTGCATTAGCCAACTTAAATTTTGAGTCTATAGATTTTGTAAAAGTCTATCAAATTCTGTCCAAATCGAGTGACATTTAAATGTATGTATTTGGGACAAACCTTTATATATAGCCCCCAACACATTTGACGGATGCGATATGGTATCGAAAATTTAGATCTACAAAGTGGTGCAGGATATAATATAGTCGGCCCCGCCCGACTTTAGAATTTCCTTACTTGTTTTTCAATAAATTTAGGACACAAGTTTTGCGTCCCTCCGTTAAAGTCGCATGTCTTTGAACGAAGGCAAATTTTCCTTAAACACTTTTTTGGTTTAATGAAATTGTACTTAAGTTAACTGAAATACTGAAACTTTAGATTTAAGATAAAAACGCTTCAAATAGAGGCTACGACCTATTTTGAGGATTTAGCGTCTTTGGTTTAAAGTTTTTTTTCTTCTTTGGAATTAAGAAAACATTATAATTTGGATTTTTAAACTGGCGTTTGTTTGTACGTGAGTACCTTTATTAATACACTACGAAATAAAAATTTGATAAATTAGATCTGTATCCTAATTTTAATTTTATTGGTCCTAGATTTCAAGCCAGATATGTCGCTAAAAAATTTCTTTATTTTAAACGAGTGATACGAGCCTTAAGGTTGAATTACATACCATGCGTTAATCCGTGCGTTGTTGGAAGGGTTGATTTTTTCTGTTTGAAGCACTCTAACCGAGCTGTTGCTTTGACAGAGCAAATTCAACTCTTCAATCAACGGACGCATTAACGCATGGTATGTAATTCTACCTTTAGAATCAATTAAAAATCATGACAAATTAAAAAAATATTTTTTTTTGGGCAAAACATCACACCTTTTTTATACCCTCCACCATAGGATGGGGGTATATTAACTTTGTCATTCCGTTTGTAACACATCGAAATATTGCTCTAAGACCCCATAAAGTATATATATTCTGGGTCGTGGTGAAATTCTGAGTCGATCTAAGCATGTCCGTCCGTCCGTCCGTCTGTCCGTCTGTCCGTCTGTCCGGCTGTCCGTCCGTCTGTGGAAATCACGCTAACTTCCGAACGAAACTAGCTATCGACTTGAAACTTGGCACAAGTAGTTGTTATTGATGTAGGTCGGATGGTATTGAAAATGGGCCATATCGGCCCACGTTTACGTATAGCCCCCATATAAACCGATCCCCAAATTTGGCTTGCGGAGCCTTCCGGAGCAGCAAAATTCATCCGATCCGGTTGAAATTTGGTACGTGGTCTAAGTATACGGTCTCTAACAACCATGCAAAAATTGGTCCATATCGGTCCATAATTATATATAGCCCCCATATAAACCGATTCCCAGATTTGACCTCCGGAGCCTCTTGGAGGGGCAAAATTCATCCGATCCGGTTGAAATTTGGTACCTGATGTTAGTATACGGTCTCTAACAACCATGCAAAAATTGGTCCATATCGGTCCATAATTATATATAGCTCCCATATAAACCGATCCCCAGATTTGACCTCCGGAGCCTCTTGGAGGAGCAAACTTCATCCTACCCGATTGAAATTTGGCACATGGTGTTAGTATATGGTCTCTAACAACCATGCAAAAACTGGTCCATATCGGTCCATAATTATATATAGCTCCCATATAAACCGATCCCCAGATTTGACCTCCGGAGCCTCTTGGAGGGGCAAAATTCATCCGATCCGTTTGAAATTGGGTACCTGATGTTAGTATACGGTCTCTAACAAGCATGCAAAAATTGGTCCATATCGGTCCATAATTATATATAGCTCCCATATAAACCGATCCCCAGATTTGAACTCGGGAGCCTCTTGGATGAGCAAAATTCATCCGATCCAATTGAAATTTAGTACGCGGTGTTAGTATATGGTCTCTAACAACCATGCAAAAATTGGTCCATATCGGTCCATAATTATATATAGCTCCCATATAAACCGATCCCCAGATTTGACCTCCGGAGCCTCTTGGAGGAGCAAAAGTCATCCGATGCGGTTGAAATTTGGTACATTTCGTTAGTATATGGCCTCTAACAGCCATGTAAAAATTGTCAAATTTTATTACTATAGAAAGTTTTGTCAAAATTTCATTTCTATAGAAAGTTTTATAAAAAGTTTATTTCTATAGCAATGTTTGTCAACATTTTATTACCATAGAAAATTTTGTCAAAATTTTATTTCTATAGAAAATTTTGTCAACATTTTATTTCTATAGAAAATTTTGTCAAGTTTTTATTTCTATAAGTAGAGGATGCTGATGAGGAATGTGGTAATTCCGAAACGTGCGTCCATCCAACCATCTTGCAGTCTATAGGGCTTTGCCCAAATAAATTTGACAAACATTCTTTTCCTCTGTTGGTTAAGCTACTCTTGTAGTTTAGTCGATGTATGGTTTTAAGCTGAAATAAAAAACAACAACAATAGAAAATTTTGTCAAAATTTTATTTCTATAGAAAATTTTGTCAAACTGAATTATATACGTACTTAATCGGCCTTTTTTTTGTTTAATATATACCCCTTATGGACTAACTTACAATTTAGAAGACAGTGTTAAAAAGTTTTACGATACCTTGCCATCGGCAAGTGTTATCGCAACCCAAGTAATTTGATTGTGGATGACAGCCTTTAGTAGAAGTTCCTACGCAATCCATGGTGGAGGGTACATAAGATTCGGCCTGGCCGAACTTACGGCCGTATATACTTGTTTTAATTCACATCCAAAACACTGAATTCGAATCACATCTTAAGAAGTGATGCAAATTCAGTGCAACGGCTGTTGACAAAGCCGGCCGTCCTATGACAAACCCATGTTGAATTATGCTCGAATATGCTATGATCGAAAAAGAACACGGACGAAAAAGACTGTTTTTCATATGTTTGGGTGTAAAAATTATATGTTTAGAACTCAAATTTTTTAACACAATATTTTTAAGTGCAAGCATATAATGTTCACAAACTAGCATAACATGTATGGGACATATATAGTAATATGTAATATGTAATATATGTGTTTAGAAAGAGAGGCCTAGAGAGTATGCTGCAAGTAAAATAATAGAAGTAACCAATTGGCGCCTTAAAAATATATCCACACAAAGAAAATGTTATTAATTCTGTTTTCTACCAATGTATGCCTAAGATGGAACATCACGGGAGCCACCGTGGTGCAATGGTTAGCATGCCCGCCTTGCATAGACAAGGTCGTGGGTTCGATTCCTGCTACGACCGAACACCAAAAAGTTTTTCAGCGGTGGATTATCCCACCTCAGTAATGCTGGTGACATTTCTGAGGGTTTCGAAGCTTCTCTAAGTGGTTTCACTAGAATGTGGAACGCCGTTCGGACTCGGCTATAAAAAGGAGGTCCCTTGTCATTGAGTTTAACATGGAATCGGGAAGCACTCAGTGATAAGAGAGAAGTTCACCACTGTGGTATCACAATGGACTGAATAGTCTAAGTGAGCCTGATACATCGGGCTGCCACATAACCTAACCTAACCTAACCTAAGATGGAACATAATATGTTTGAACAATACAAACAATATTTTGTTTGTTTGAACATATATATATATATATATATATATATATATATATATATATATATATATATATATATATATATATATATATATATATATATATATATATATATATATATATATATATATATATATATATATATATATATATATATATATATATATATATATATATATATATATGTTCGAATCAAAATGTGTTTGGGGTATATGTTACAGAAGCAATTTTTTTGTTGAGGGTGAAAAATTTAACTAATTTTCTGGCAATGTTTTTTTTTATTGCACTGAGAAAAACAAGCACGGTACCAAAAATTTTGTATTTACACCAATATTTTTATACCCTCCACCATAGGATGGGGTGGGGGGGATGTATATTAACTTTGTCATTCCGTTTGTAACACATCGAAATATTGCTCTAAGACCCCATAAAGTATATATATTCTGGGTCGTGGTGAAATTCTGAGTCGATCTAAGCATGTCCGTCCATCCGTCCGTCTGTTGAAATCACGCTAACTTCCCAACGAAACAAGCTATCGACTTGAAACTTGCCACAAGTAGTTGTTATTGATGTAGGTCGGATGGTATTGAAAATGGGCCTTGTCGGACCTTTTTTACGTATAGCCCCCATATAAAACGACGCTCAGATTTGGCTTGCGGAGCCTCTTGGAGGAGCAAAATTCATCCGATCCAGGTGAAATTTAGAACATGGTGTTTTTATATGGTCTCTCACAACCATGCAAAATTTGGTCCACATCGGTGCATAATTCTATATAGCTCCCATATAAACCGATCCCCAGATTTGGCTTGCGGCGTCTCTAAGAGAAGCAAATTTTTACCGATCAGGCTGAAATTTGGTACATGGTGCTAGTATATGGTGTCAAACAAACATGCAAAAATTGGTTCATATCGGTCCATAATTATATATAGCTCCCATATAAACCGATCCCCAGATTTGACCTCCGGAGCTATTGGAGGGGCAAAATTCATCCGACCCGGTTGAAATTTGGTACGTGGTGAAATTGGGTATATTGCGCTAGTATATGGCCGCTAACAACCATACCAAAATTGGTCCATATCGGTCTATAGTTATATATAGCCGATTCTCAAAAATTATCTACCAAAATTTTATTTCTATAGAAAATTTTGTCAAAATTGTATTGCTATAGAAAATTTTTGTCAAAATTTTATTTCTATAGAAAATTTGATAAAAATTTTATTTCTATAGAAAATTTCGTCAGCATTTTATTTCAATAGAAAATTTTGTCAAAATTGTATTTCTATAGAACATTTTATTTGTTGTTTTGCTTTCAGCTTTATTTCGTCAAAATTTTATTTTTATACAAAATTTTGTCAAGATTTTATTTCTATAGAAAATTTTGTCAAAATTTTATTTCTATAGAAAATTTCGTCAACATTTTATTTCAATAGAAAATTTTGTCAAAATTTTATTTCTATAGAAAATTTTGTCAAAATTTTATATTTATAGCAAATTTGATCAAAATTGTATTTCTATAGAAAATTTTAACAAACTGAATTATATACGTATTTAATTGGCTTTTTTTGTGTGTAATATATACCCCGTATGGACTAACTTATAATTTAGAAAACGGTGTTAAGAAGTTTTAAGATACCTTGCCATCGGCAATTGTTACCGCACCCCAAGTAAGTCGATTGTGGATGACAGTCTTTGGTATAAGTTTCTATGCAATCCATGGTGGAGGGTACATAAGATTCGGCCTGGCCGAATTTACGGCCGTATGTACTTGTTTGTATTGATTCCAATCCAAAGAAGCGGAGAATAGAAGTAAGGATAATTTTAGGACTCAATTCTCTTTGTGTACTTGATTCGTTTTTTCAGCTTGTTCCTCGTTTTTTCAGTTAAAAAAATGTGTTAACTTAAGTTTCCAAATTCAGACTCGACTTCAAATTTAGTACACCAACCATCTATGTTGTAGGTTATAATTCATTATATTAAATCTAAATATTTATGTTTCGGCTCGTTCGAATTCATCTTAATATTAGAATAACGTCCTATGATGGAGGGGATATTGACATGAACCAAACTAAACTCCATTTATATCGACAGCTATTATAACACCATTACCAAACCACACCAAATCACTGCAGCCAGTGGCTACTGTGGCCTTTACATATGTGGGCGCTTAATTTTTAGACAGGAAATTCCAATACTAATTCATTCTTTTTTTTGTTTTGCTCTCCCACAAAACTGATTTTGTTGCCGGTTCTTCCTGTGGTTTCTTTAATTGTGGTTTGTAGAAGTAAGGGGCGGATGTACACAAAACCCACTTATTCATATGAAATTATTCTAAAATTAAGATAAATATGATTGATGATCAAAAGAACTTTGGATTAGAGAGCAAATCATAGATTGAAATACAGGTTAATTTTACCACTGACAGAGTTCTCTGTGTGGCTATGACACCATTGATAGAAGATGAAAATTGAAGACCAATATTAGAGCTTCAGTGTGGCCATGACACACACCTGTCCATTAGACTATTCAGATGTTGGATGATGTCTTATCAACGATTTGGATTTGTCCATTGCTTGAAGTTCTTCATCTTTGATGTATGGTAGAGTCTTAAATATATTTCAGATCACAACATGTCAGCAGTTATGTTTCATATTCATTGATGCATCATGGGACAAACCAGGCTTAAATTAAAGTAATATCTCAATCTTGTGCACTCTTCAAATTAGAATGTTTGGAAAATGGACTATGCCCAAAATCATTAAAAATATTTTTTAATTTCCATTACAAAATTTATTGATCCAAGCAATTTTTAATTTTAATTTCTTCAATCACATTCGGTCAGGTCTTATATGCACGATTGACACAGTTGGTACAATTCTACCAAAAATGGTAGATTGTTTAGTGTTGGGTAGATTGGTAAAATCCTTGAATTTTTGGTATATTTTCAATTTTTTATAGATATACAATTTGTCAAAATCTTTTATAGAGATACAATTTTTTGCAAAAATTGTCCATAAAAATAAAAATTTTGAAATTTTTTTTTAGAAATAAAATTTTTACAAAATTTTCCATAGAAATAAAATTTTGACTCTCTCGAGCCGACATTATAATAATGTGGATACCTTCCCACGTCGATATAAGCGGTAATGAATATGCGGACGAGATTGCAAAGAGATCCTTGAATTGGAATCAAATATGCACTCTCCCTTGTTTCCATAAGGTTATAACAACTTTTTTGTTTAAAGGCCTAAATTAACACTCGCAATTGATGCGATTCCAATGTGTTTCTTAGCTTGATAGACCCTACTGTAAGTAGATCTAACTACAACTCCCGCCTTAGTAGATCGAAATGGATATTTCGTGCCCATCTAAGGGTGAATAAAACGCTATTCAATACACAACACTATTATGATAAATGATCTGTGTTATCTGGTGCATCTAAATTATATTTTATAAATTTATTATATCAAATATATCTTGTAAATAAATAAATAAAATTTTCACAAAATTTTCTATAGAAATAAAATTTTGACAAAATTTTCATAAAATTGTCTACACCGAAAAAAAAAGCAAACTGCTTTGTAGGAAGAATAAACTAACTCGTACGAAAATTGAACTGAATTTTACTCCACATTTTGAGATTTCCACAAAGCGTTGCTAAAACCAGGAATATTTAATGCCCTGTTGTACATTTTAACTACAGTTCACGAAATTACACCCTCTAATAGAAGAAAATATTAACTAGAAATTAAGAAGAAAATCATTGGCGCCAAATAATGACCATTTTAACCATACAGTAGTTCATTCTTACTATTTTTGGGAATCGTACGAAAATTTTCATTTACTTAAGTTCATATTGAACTTATGTGTACGGTCATCGAACTTTATGCTCACGTTTAGTTCATAAAATATTTGAGACATACTTAAAACAAAAACAAGTATATACGGCCGTAAGTTCGGCCAGATAGAAACTTCTACGAAAGACTGTCATCCACAAATTTCAACTCACTCGGATGAAATTTGCTCCTCCAAGAGGCTCCAAAACCAAATCTCGGGATCGGTTTATATTGGGGCTATAAATGATTATGGACCGATATGGACCAATTTTTGCATGGTCATTAGAGAGCATATACTAACATCATGTACCAAATTTCAGCCGGATCGGATAAAATTTGCTTCTCTTAGAGGCTCTGCAAGCCAAATCGGGGGATCGGTTTATATGGGGGCTATATATAATTATGGACCGATGTGGACCAATTTTTGCATGGTTGTTAGAGACCATATACTAACACCATGTACCAAATTTCAGCCGGATCGGATAAAATTTGCTTCTCTTAGAGGCTCCGCAAGCCAAATCGGGGGATCGGTTTATATAGGGGCTATATATAATTATGGACCGATTTTTGCATGGTTGTTAGAGACCATATACTAACACCACGTATCAAATGTCTGCCGGATCGGATAAAATTTGCTTCTCTTAGAGGCTCTGCAAGCCAAATCGGGGGATCGGTTTATATGGGGGCTATATATAATTATGGACCGATGTGGACCAATTTTTGCATGGTCATTAGAGAGCATATACTAACATCATGCACCAAATTTCAGCCGGATCGGATAAAATTTGCTTCTCCTAGAGGCTCCGCAAGCCAAATCGGGGGATCGGTTTATATGGGGGCTATATATAATTATGGACCGATGTGGACCAATTTTTGCGTGGTTGTTAGAGACCATATACTAACACCATGTACCAAATTTCAGGCGGATCGGATAAAATTTGCTTCTCTTAGAGGCTCCGCAAGCCAAATCGGGGGATCGGTTTATATGGGGGCTATATATAATTATGGACCGATGTGGACCAATTTTTGCATGGTTGTTAGAGACCACCACGGGAGCCACCGTGGTGCAATGGTTAGCATGCCCGCCTTGCATACACAAGGTCGTGGGTTCGATTCCTGCTTCGACCGAACACCAAAAAGTTTTTCAGCGGTGGATTATCCCACCTCAGTAATGCTGGTGACATTTCTGAGGGTTTCAAAGCAATGTGGAACGCCGTTCGGACTCGGCTATAAAAAGGAGGTCCCTTGTCATTGAGCTTAACATGGAATCGGGCAGCACTCAGTGATAAGAGAGAAGTTCACCAATGTGGTATCACAATGGACTGAATAGTCTAAGTGAGCCTGATACATCGGGCTGCCACCTAACCTAACCTAGAGACCATATACTAACACCATGTACCAAATTTCAGCCGGATCGGATGAAATTTGCTTCTCTTAGAGGCCTCGCAAGCCAAATTTGGGGGATCGGTTTATATGGGGGCTATATATAATTATGGACCGATGTAGACCAATTTTTGCATGGTTGTTAGAGACCATATACTAACACTATGTACCAAATTTCAGGCGGATCGGATAAAATTTGCTTCTCTTAGAGGCTCCGCAAGCCAAATCGGGGGATCGGTTTATATGGGGGCTATATATAATTATGGACCGATGTGGACCAATTTTTGCATGGTTGTTAGAGACTATATACTAACACCATGTACCAAATTTCAGCCGGATCGGATAAAATTTGCTTCTCTTAGAGGCCTCGCAAGCCAAATTTGGGGGTCCGTTTCCAATGGGGGTCCGGATCCAAAATTTTCGTAGTTTGTAAGAAAAAAATTCGTACTTTTTATGAAGAATCTTCGTACTTTTTATACAATTTCGTTCTTTTTATGAAAATGTTTCGTACCTTTTATGAAGAATCTTCGTATTTTTTATGAAAAATCTTCGTACTTTTTATGAAACAATTTCGTTCTTTTTTGAAAATGTTTCGAACTTTTTATGAACAATCTTCGTGCTTTTTATGAAAAATATTCGTACTTATTATTATACAATTTCGTTCTTTTTATGAGAATGTTTTGTACTTTTTATGAAAAACTTTCGTACTTTTTATGAAACAATTTCGTTCTTTTTATGAAAATGTTTCGTACTTTTTATGAAGAATATTCGTACTTTTTATGAAAATTATTCGTACTTATTATGAAACAACTTTTTTTTTCAAAAATGTTCGAACTTTTAGAAAAAAAATTATTAGTCGAATGTGCATTTGGTTGTAGTAACAAGTGTGAATAATGTCATCACTACTTTGCATTTTAAGTTTTTGAATAATTTTTAGTTTTATTGATTCACTTCTATTCATAGCGCGCTATCACCCAAATGGGAAAGTATATAGACATGCATTAAAAATTAGAATAAAGGAATACACTCAAGCACATTATCAGAGGCAATTTTATGTCGCGAACGGAAATTTTCAATGAAACTTCTTCGTCATTTTAAAGAAAATGTTTCTTAATTTTTAAAGAAATTTTAACGCAGAATGTTTTTAATATATTCATAAATTCGTAAAAACTTCTTGACAAAAATCATGAAATTTGAAGAAAGTTTCGTTAAAAGTACGAAACTTTTACGAAGAAAAATTATTGTAGAATATTTCGTAGACGTTTCGTATATTCGTAAAATGTTCTTCGTAAAAATTTCGTTGTTTTCACGAAGAATAGTTAATGAAGAATTCTTCGTAAAATTAACGAAGAGAATTCTTTCGGTGTAGAAATAAAATTTTACCAACATTTTCTATAGAATGTAAAATTTGATCAAAAACTTCACTTTTAAAATTTGGTAGATTTTTGGTAAATTTTTCTTAAAATTTTGTTAGATTTTTTTCGTCACGAGTGGCAACCGTGGCTATATACCTACTATCATGGATCAAATATGATGCTTTCCTTTGAAAACGCCTCGTTGAGCGAGTTTATTCGATAGTATATAGAATATCATGGATTTTATGGAACCCACTCCCTCAAGAATATCGGCTCAAATGGACCTCAAATACATATATCTAAATTATTAATTTTTGGCAAATCGGATAAAAATTGCGGAATCTACAAGACAAAAAAGGTCATCTTTTTGCACCTATGCACAAAATATTCGGAACAACAAATGGGCCTAAATTGCCATTTTTAGGCAGATCGGTCTATATATTTCGATGTGTTACAAACGGAATGACAAACTTATTATATTCCCACCCCGTGGTGGGAATAAAAAACCGGCGATCATTTGTTTGAAAGTGTTTCGTGTCTGAGCAACTTTTGTCGCATTTCGCTCAGTTTGATACACCCATAACATACAGTCGACTGCTGTTTACTTTAGGCCTCATACACATAAATCCACGGAGGTATTTTAGGTCCACAAAAACCTGTGTCGAATTTGTTTTATATCGGTCCATGTTTGGGTATAGTCTCCAACTCAAACATGGACCGATATAAAACAAATTCGACACAGGTTTTTGTGGACCTAAAATACCTCCGTGGATTTATGTGTATGAGCCCTAAAGTAAACAGCAGTCGACTGTTTGTTATGGGTGTATCAAACTGAGCGAAATGCAACAAAAGTTGCTCAGGCACGAAACACTTTCAAACAAATGATCGCCGGTTTTTTATTCCCACCACCATAGAATGGTGACGGGGGTATAATACGTTTGTCATTCCGTTTGTAACACATCGAAATATCGACTATATAAAGTATATATATTCTTGATTAGTGAGAAATTCTAAGACGATATAAGCATGTCCGTCTATCTGTCTGTCTGTTGTACACAGAAAAAAATTTCACGAAAATTTTTCCAATTAAAATTTTAATTGAGTTTTAAACAAGTATATACGGCCGTAAGTTCGGCCAGGCCGAATCTTATGTACCCTCCACCATGGATGGCGTAGAAACTTCTACGAAAGACTGTCATCCACAAATTTCAACTCACTCGGATGAAATTTGCTCCTCCAAGAGGCTCCAAAACCAAATCTCGGGATCGGTTTATATGGGGGCTATAAATGATTATGGACTGATATGGACCACTTTTGGCATGGTTGTTAAATATCATATACTACCACCACGTACCAAATTTCAACCAGATCGGATGAATTTTGCTTCTCCAAAAGGCACCGGAGGACAAATCTGGCGATCGGTTTATATGGGAGCTATAAATAATTATGGACTGATAGGAACCAATCCCTGCATGGTTGTTGGATACCATATACTAACATCACGTACTAAATTTCAACCGAATGGGAAGAATTTTGCTCTTCCAAGATGCTCCGGAGGTCAAATCTGGGGATCAGTTTATATGGGGCATACATATAATTATGGACCGATTTCGACCAATTTTGCATGGGTGTTTGAGGACATATATTAACATCACGTACCAAATTTCAACTGAATCAGATGAATTTTGGTCTTCCAAGAGGCTCCGGAGGTCAAATCTGGTGATAGGTTTATATGGGGGCTATATATAATTATGGACCGATATGGACCAATTTTTGCATGGTCATTAGAGAGCATATACTAACATCATGTACCAAATTTCAGCCGGATCGGATAAAATTTGCTTCTCTTAGAGGCTCCGCAAGCCAAATCGGGGGATCGGTTTATATGGGGGCTATATATAATTATGGACCGATGTGGACCAATTTTTGCATGGTTGTTAGAGACCATATACTAACACCATGTACCAAATTTCAGCCGGATCGGATAAAATTTGCTTCTCTTAGAGGCTCCGGGGGCCAAATCTGGTGATCGGTTTATAAGGGGGCTATATGTAATTATGGACCGATATAGACCAATTTTTGCATGGTCATTAGAGACTATATACTAACATCATGTACCAAATTTCAGCCGGATCAGATGAAATTTGTTTCTCTTATAGGCTCTGCAAGCCAAATCAGGGGATCGGTTTATATGGGGGCTATATATAATTATGGACCGATATGGACCAATTTTTGCATGGTTGTTAAAGACCATATACTAACACCATGTACCAAATTTCAGCTGGATCGGATGAAATTTGCTTCTCTTAGAGGCCTCGCAAGCCAAATTTGGGGGTCCGTTTATATGGGGGCTATACGTAAAAGTGAGCCGATATGGCCCATTTGCAATACCATCCGACCTACATCAATAACGACTACTTGTGCCAAGTTTCAAGTCGATAGCTTGTTTCGTTCGGAAGTTAGCGTGATTTCAACAGACTGACGGACGGACGGACGTACATGCTCACTTTATGGGGTCTTAGATCAATATTTCGATGTGTTACAAACGGAATGACAAAGTTAATATACCCCCCATCCTATGGTGGAGGGTATAAAAATATTCAATTAAAATTTTAATTGAATCTACAATTTTTTTTAATGAAGCAAAAATTATCACAAAATTAATAGTATCACTTAATTTTTTAATTGGATCAATTCATTTTTTAATTGATACTATCATTTCTGTGATTGAAGGCATTTCAATTAAAAAATTAATTGGATCAATTAATTTCGTGATTGAATCAGAAAAATTTTTTTTTTGTGTGTAATCACGCTACAGCCTTCAATAATGGCACTATCGTCCTGAAATTTGGCACAGATTCGTCTTTTGTTTGCAGGCAGGTCAAGTTCGAAGATGTGCTATATCGGTCTAAGTTTTGATATAGTCCCCATATAAACCGACCTCCCGATTTTGGGGTCTTGGGCTTATAAAAACTGTAGTTTTTATCCAATTTGCCTGAAATTGGAAATCTAGAGGTATTTTAGGACCATCAAAGAGTATGGTGCCTAACGGTCCAATGGTTTTGGTATATCCCTCATATGAACCGATTTCCCAATTTTGCTTCTTGGGCGTCTAGAAAGTGTATTTTCTATCCGATTTGCCTAAAAATTAAAAATCTGGAGGTATTCTAGGACCATAAAGAGGTGTGCCGAAAATGGGGTGTATCGGTCCATGTATTGATATAGCCCCCATATAAACATATCTCCCGATTTTACTTCTTGGGCTTCTAGAATCCGTAGTTTCTATCCAATTTGCCTGAAATTAGAAATGTAGAGGTATTCTAGGAAATGTGAGTACCGGTCGATGTTTTGATATGGCCCCCATATAGATTGATCTCCCGATTTTACTTCTTGGGCTTCCAGAATCCGTAGTTTCTATCCAATTTGCCTGAAATTAGAAATGTATAGGTATTCTAGGAAAATAAAGAGATGTGCCGAAAATGGTGATTATCGGACTATGTTTTGATATAGCCCCCATATAGACCGATCTCCCGATTTTACTTCTTGGGCTTCTAGAATTCGTAGTTTTTACCCAATTTGCCTGAAATTGGAAATCTAGAGGTATTCTAGGACCATAAAGAGGTGCCGAATATATTGAGTATCGGTACAGTTTTTGATATAGACCTTTTATAAACCGGTCTAAATTCTAGAACTACAATTAAATGTGCTGAATACTGTGTGTATCATTCCATGTTGTGGTATAGCCACGTTACACAGAACTCCCGATTTTACTTCTTAGGCTTCTAGAATCCGTAGCTTTTATACGATTTGCCACAAATTGAAAATATACTGGCAATTTAGACCTATAACAAAGTGTATATGATTTTGTTTTATCGGTCCATTTGGTAAGGCCTCCATATATAAGGACCGATTTCACTTATTGAGGGTATAGGAGGCGCACTGATCATGAAAATTGCTTGAAACTGAATGCATTCATCATTTTCTTGCTTGCACCTACAAGAAATGTTTATGATTCCTCTAAAACTCAAACAAAAAATGGTTCTTATAAATTCAGAATCTGATCTATTCTTCATAAGTTAAATCTTTACATTTATCTGTGGGAAGCGTACTGGTTGAACTAATCTGCTTGGAAAAATATCTGTCATCAAACCCCGCTGAAGTTTGAAAAGGAAACTATTATATTTGATTCATGGTGGTGGGTATTTAAGATTCGGCCCTCCGAACTTACTACTGTATATACTTGTTTTTCGGAAAAATTGGATATGCCGTAATCGTACCACTAAAACAACGCAGCACATTCAGAACCATATGTGTGGACGTGGTCTATTCTCAAGCCTCAAAATTTAAGAAATCCAAATTTTATTTTTACTCTCCCCATTGTGCTGTATGCTATAAGTTTAAAGCAATTTGTTCGACAACTTTGAGTGTGTTTTGTTTGTTTTAGAGTGAATTGATCATGCTGTTGTCTCCCGGTGCATGTTGGAGCTGATGATGGCCTTACATTGGCTTGCTATCATTAGACAGATGTTGGGGGAAATTGTGGAAAATGCAATCTTAAGTGCAAAGTAGTCAAATGACAGTCACAGATAAATTATGAATCAATTAAGACATAATATCTCCCAAACCAGTTTTCCCATTCAATCTTCAGCTTTTCAATTTATTACAATTATCATCGTCAATAAATGTTGGCTTTCGCAGTGAGTGAGTCAGTCTGGGGTGGGCCATATTGTGAGAAGATTTAAAATTGATGTCTAGTTTTTTTCTGTTTTGTTTTCTTCATAAACTGGAATTGGGAAATTTATATTCAATAGTTGATATCATAGGTACATGATTGTATTTAAAAAGTTTTAAGAACAGACTGAAAATTATCAATGACTAAATTCTTCAACAAATGGCTTTTGTATTTATTTTGTATCCCTTCGAGGTCATTTCAAAACAATATAATTTTTTCCTAAATGATGATGGCCAATGGGAACATTTTTTTGATGTTATTCCTTTAGCTAATAATGCCTATAATCTAATTAAATGTTTCCCAACAACATACATTGACCAAACGTAAAATCAACAAGTAAGTACACGCAAAGCAAAAATACTTTTCTCAGGAACGAAAATTTAGACAAACGAAATTCCCCTTTCTTATAAAGTATTTTCTAATAGAGCAGATAAACTCGAATTTATGATAAATGATTCAACGTTTGTCTGTAATCTATTTTATTTGTTTTTAAAGAAAATTTTTTAGCGTCAAATGAAAACTTTGCTTGTCTGAAATTTCGTTTCTCAGAAAAGAAAACTCTTTCCTCATTTCCAGATACAAATACTTTTAATGGAAACAATTTTTTGTACTTCTACAAAAACTCTAGAATTAAAATTTAAATTCAGTGTAAAGTCTAAAGTCGGGCGGGGCCGACTATATTATATCCTTCACCATTATGTAGACCAAAATTTGTTACCATATCTGATTTATATCTGAAACGATTTGGAGACAATTTTTTGTACTTCTACAAAATCTATAGACTCAAAATTTAAGTCGGCTAATGCACTAGGGTGGAACACAATGTTAGAAAAAAACAAGTATATACGGCCGTAAGTTCGGCCAGGCCGAATCTTATGTACCCTCCACCATGGATTGCGTAGGAACTTCTACTAAAGGCTGTCATCCACAATCGAATTACTTGGGTTGCGATAACACTTGCCGATGGCAAGGTATCGTAAAACTTTTTAACACTGTCTTCTAAATTGTAAGTTAGCCCATACGGGGTATATATTAAACAAAAAAAGGCCGATTAAATCGTATATAATCTAGTTTGACAACATTTTCTATAGAAATAAAATTTTGACAAAATTTTCTATAGAAATGAAACCTTGACAAAATTTTCTATAGAAATAAAATTTTGACAAAATTTTCTATAGCAATACAATTTTGACAAAAATTTCTATAGAAAAAAAAGGTTGACAAAATTTTGTATAGAAATGAAATTTTGACAAAATTTTGTATAGAAATAAAATGTTGACAAAATTTTCTACAAAAATAAATTTTTTACAAAATTTTCTATAGAAATAAAATTTTGACAAACATTTCTATAGAAATAAACTTTTGACAAAACTTTCTATAGAAATGAAATTTTAACAAAACTTTCTATAGTAATAAAATTTGACAAAATTTTCTATGGAAATAACGTTTTGGTAGATTACAAAATTTTCTATAGAAATAAAATTTTGACAAAATTTTCTATGGAAATAAAATTTTGACAAACATTTGTATAGAAATAAACTTTTGACAAAACTTTCTATAGAAATGAAATTTTGACAAAACTTTCTATAGTAATAAAATTTGACAAAATTTTCTATGGAAATAAAGTTTTGGTAGATTATTTTTGGCGATATGGACCAATTTTTGTGTAATAAGTCATCGGCTATATATAACTAAAGACCGATATGGACCAATTTTTACATGGCTGTTAGAGGCCATATATTGACAAAATGTACCAAATTTCAACCGTATCGGATGACTTTTGCTCCTCCAAGAGGTTCCGGACGTCAAATCTGGGGACGGTTTATATGGGAACTATATATAATTATGGACCGATATGGACCAATTTTTGCATGGTTGTTAGAGACCATATACTAACACCATGTACCAAATTTCAACTGGATCGGATGAATTTTGCTCTTCCAAGAGGCTCCGGAGGTCAAATCTGGGGATCGGTTTATATGGGGGCTATATAATTATGGACCGATATGGACCAAATTTTGCATGGTTATTAGAGGCCGTAAACTAACATCAGGTACCAAATTTCAACCGGATCGGATGAATTTTGCCCCTCCAAGAGGCTCCGGAGGTCAAATCTGGGGATCGGTTTATATGGGGCTATATATAATTGTGGACCGATATGGACCAATTTTTGCATGGTTGTTAAAAACCGTATACTAAGACCACGTACTAAATTTCAACCGGATCGGATGAATTTTGCCCCTCCAAAAGTCTCCGGAGGTCAAATCTGGGGATCGGTTTATATGGGGGCTATATATAATTATGGACCGATATGGACCAATTTTTGCATGGTTGTTAGAGACCGTATACTAAGACCACGTACCACATTTCAACAGGATCGGATGAATTTTGCTGCTCCGGGAGGCTCCCCAAGCCAAATTTGGGGATCGGTTTATATGGGGGCTATACGTAAACGTGGTCCGATATGGCCCATTTTCAATACCATCCGACCTACATCAATAACAACTACTTGTGCCAAGTTTCAAGTCGATAGCTTGTTTCGTTCGGAAGTTAGCGTGATTTCCACAGACGGACGGACAGCCGGACAGACGGACAGACGGACGGACGGACAGACGGACAGACGGACGGACGGACGGACATGCTTAGATCGACTCAGAATTTCACCACGACCCAGAATAT
This sequence comes from Haematobia irritans, assembly GCF_050003625.1. Taxonomy (NCBI): domain Eukaryota; kingdom Metazoa; phylum Arthropoda; class Insecta; order Diptera; family Muscidae; genus Haematobia; species Haematobia irritans. The sequence continues at coordinate 151,416,417 of NC_134400.1, read as the reverse complement.
ATATACTTTATGGGGTCTTAGAGCAATATTTCGATGTGTTACAAACGGAATGACAAAGTTAATATACCCCCATCCTATGGTGGAGGGTATAACAAGTAAGTAAAGTCTAAAGTCGGGCGGAGCCGACTATATTATACCCTTCACCACTATGTACACATAAAAAAAATTTTTTTGATTTCAATCACGAAAATCGCGGATTCAATCATTTTTTTAATTGAAATGTCTTCACGAAAATGATAGTATCAATCACCCATTTTGATTAAAAACCAACACGATTTTCAATTAAAAATTTAATTGACTTTTGTCACGGAATCAATTAATTGTGTGATTGAATCAATTAAAAACGTGATTGATTTTTAACATAAAATTCAATCACAGTTTTAATTGAATCAATTAAAATTTTAATTAATTTCGCGACAAAAATCAATCAACTATTTGATTCATTCAATTAAATAATTAATTGAAATTGGCTATAAATTTCGATCAAAAAATTTATATATTGCGACCCCAAAATCGTATTTAGTTTTATTTGAAATAAAAGAAAATATGTGTTTCTTATAAAACATATTCAATATTTTATTATTTTTTGAATTATGCAATAGACAAATAAATTTGGTTCTTGTTATTTGTGTTTTGTTCTAACATAACGTACTAATACAATTCCTATCAATAACAACTATAGGGTGAAAAAATAAATTATATAAATCATTATCTTCCTTATAATAATAACCATGTTAGCATGTTCCTTCTAATATGTAGATGCGCCTAGATTTCCAATAATTCAGCAGCCTGTAAGCTAAATTAGAATAATTTGAATTTAATTTTGTTCAAATAAAAATTAATTTTGTTAAACATTACCTGCATAGAATATCAAGTTCAATTCTTAGTTCCAGGTTACAGATTTATAATCTTCTTTTGTAGTTGTAGTCTTTTAGCATAAAAAGGTGTATTAAGGAGCTCGGTAATTTAATTTTAGTAACAATTCCTTTCCAAAATCCACACATTGAAATCGTCTATTAAAATTTGAACCAATGAAAGACAAAAATAATGGGAAAACAATGTAGTATTTGGTATTATATTGATGATACTTTGTAAATTCTGGAAATAGAAAAAAATATAAATGGAAAATACATATTTTTATTATTTTCGGATATTTTTCATGTTTTTAAATCCAAAAGAAAGAACTTTTTTACCATTACATAATTCAGCTCATTAGTTTATATATCAGATATACTGCTCTCTTCTTGGGTTCAAACTGAAAAAGGCAGGTAAAGCAAAAATGCAATTTAATGCCAACGCCACTTCCCAACTTCAAGGTGAATCTTTCAACAAACCCATACCGCTCTTGGTTTTAAGAAAACTAAGAGTGAAAAAGATTTATAAGTTTAAAAGATCAAGACGGTACCCACTTTTTTGTTGCAAACATATTCTTATATATTTGATAAAATGATGGAGTTGATGGTCAAGTGATTGGTCAATTTCACAAAATAAAATTGGTCACTAAAAGAAATGAATAAAAAAAATATATTATTTTAGTCCGTTTAATGTAAACAGGCTTCAATGGAAACCCGTATTCACATTTCACAATTTCTTACCTTCAATAAACGTAGATTGTTTTCCATTTTTACAATACCACAAAACACAAACACAGGTAATTTCAAATGCGTTCTCTCATATATTTTTTTCAAACCTTTACCACGTGGTCGTTTGTTGTTGCACACTTTATTTATTTCAACCCTTTGCTATGATTTGTTGTTGCGTTCAAAATATTTATGCACACATATTGAATGCAGCAGACAGAATGTCGCCAATCATGTTTTTCAATTTACGCGAAAAACAAAAAACCAGCCGTTCGTTACGAGTTACTTCCACAAACTGATCTCTCCATCATACATTGTTGAATAAATACCCATTCTCTTGTTCTCTTTTCGCTCTTTCCATTGCTCAAAATTATTCAATTTCAATCACAAAGGTGATTGGATCAATCACATGTGTAATTGGAAACGGAAAAAATTTCAATCACGTTTGTAATTGAAAATTATTTCCGAATTGATTAACAAATTGATTGAATCAATTAATATTTTAATTGGAAACGTAACAAATATCAATCATTTTTTAATTGGTTTTTATTCGGATTTGATTAAATAATTAATTGAATCAATTAACATATTAATTGAATCCGTTTCCAAATTCAATTAAGTGCTTAATTGAAAAAATGTTGGTGATAATTTTTTGTGTGTAGACAAACATTTGTGTTACCATCTCAACTATTTAAAATTTGCTGGGAGCTATATAAAAGTTTGCATTTCCAGATACAAATACTTTTAATGGAAACAATTTTTTGTACTTTTACAAAAACTCTACACCCTCAAAAAAATCGCTTCTCTAACATATGTTCCAAACATATTTTGCAGGAAGCACATATATTACTGGATACCGCCGAAACATTAATATGTTTGTTTTATGTGAGCATATTATATGTTTGGAAGCATTTTGAGTCCAAAAATAGTATATGCTTGGAAGAATTCCCCAAAGAAGATTGTGTTCATTCCCTCACATATTTTTAACTTCCACGAAATTTTTGAGTTCTTCGCATCTTTTTCTGTAATACAAATACGCTGTTTTTTTTTCAAATGTCTGTTTTCTTGGTTCCGAATGTCTATTCTCTTTATTCCGAATACTCAATCTACTATTCAAATTAAATAATATTTAGACTTAAGCATACCAAATTTTTGGCCATATTATAAAACAGTTTTCCGAAACAACATACAAGCGGTTTCACAGAAATTGCTCTCATTTCATTCTCTCGCTGTGTTATGTTGATATCTTTTTATTCAACCCTCCCGGTTTCCATCTCTATTTCTTTCTCTATACTAACTCTCTCTCTCTCTCTGTCGCTCTCTGAATAAAGTATCACAACATATATATGTTTACTCGAAATTTGTAAATTTATATATGTTTACATTCACGCATATTATTTTTATGAAACATTCATGCCCCAAACATAATATATTCGAACATATTAACATATGTGTCCCAAACATTTTGTGTTAGTTTAGGAACATTACATGTTTGCACTTAAATATATTGTGTTTAAAAATTGTGCCCGAACACACATTTTGTTTATATCGGAACATATGAAAAACATATTTTTCTAACAGTGTAGAATTAAAATTTAAATCGGCTAACGCCCTGGGATGAAACACAATGTTAGTAAAAAATATGGCTAATATGAAGCGAGAGAAATTTCAATGCAATTGTACAAAAGAGATTTATGATTTTTCAGGCGATACATATGTATTCGAGATATAGGACATTTAGAGTAATATTTAAAATTTTTGCTACTCAGCAGCGGCGTTTTTACAAGGATATTGATTAGATCTCGCCAAGATAAGTGGTCAAGTGTGGGTTGTGATATATTATTTGGTCTAGTCGGGCGACTTGGAGCCTTATTTAAAACTCATACGTTCTGTGGAAATTTTGGCATTGCACTGTGTAGGATATGGCTAAGACATTGGGAAATCATCACAGAATTTTGTGTAAAGTGTGAGAATTTTGGCCATATTTGTATTCTCTGAGGAAACTATCCACTCGATTGCAGGAAAATCCCATTGAAAATGGGTCTAAAAAATGAAACAGTCTACCCTATTTCCCCAACTCTGGCGTACGTATATATGGGAGTTATATACAATCTGAACCAATTTCGACTAAATTTGACATGCATAGTTAGAATAATAATTCTGCTATCTATGCAAAATTTCACGTAAATGGGAGTATAACTTTGGCTCCCGTGGTCACATGAGTGCAAATCGGACGGGAGATACATATGGGAGCCTTATCTAAATCTGAACCGATTTCAACCAAATTTGCAACAATTACCTATACTACTAAACGTACTCCTTGTGCAAAATTTGAAGTAAGTCAGGCAAAACTCTGGCTTTTGAGACCATATAAGTCCAAATCGGGCGAAAGATATATATGTGAGCTATATCTAAATCTGAACCGATTTTAACAAAATTTGACACACTTAACGATACTACTAAACGTACCCCTTGTGCAAAATTTGAAGCAAATCACGACAAAACTGTGGCTTTTGAGGCCATATAAGTGCAAATCGGACGAAAGATATATATGGGAGCTATATCTAAATCTGAACCGATTTCAATAAAATTTACCAAGCATTGGTAGAATGTCAATTATACACTTTATGCAAAATTTCACGTAAATCGATAGTAAACTTTGGCCTCTGTGGTCATATGATTCTAAATCGGACGAAAGATATATATGGGAGATATACCTAAATCTGGACCGATTTGGCTGATATTTTGCAAGTTTTTCGAGACTCATAAAATATTCGGATCTACTGAATTTGAAGAACATCGGTTGATAAACTCGCCAATTATGACTAGATCGATGATAAATATATATGGCAGCTATATCTAAATCTGAACCAATTTTTTCCAAAACCAATAGCCAAATTTAAGGACGATCGGACTTAAATTGCGAGCTGTACTTTGTGCACAAAATTACATATACAGACAGACGGACGGACAGACAGACAGACAGACGTACATCGCTAAATCGACTCAGAATATAATTCTAAGACGATCGGTATACTAAACGACGGGTCTCAGACTTTTCCTTCTTGGCGTTACATACAAATGCACAAACTTATTATACCCTGTACCACAGTAGTGGTGAAGGGTATAAATATGGGAAACATTTAGAACTGAAGCAATTTTTAGGAAACTTCGCAAAAGTTTATTTATGATTTATCGCTCGATATATATGTATTAGAAGCTTAGGAAAATTAGAGTCATTTTTACAATTTTTCGACTAAGCAGTGGCGATTTTACAAGGAAAATTTTGGTATTTTGACCATTTTTGTCGAAATCAGAAAACATATATATGGGAGCTATATCTAAATCTGAACCGATTTCAACCAAATTTGGCACGCATAGCTACAATTCTAATTCCACTCCCTGTGCAAAATTTCTCCTAAATCGTAGTTAAAAAGTGGCCTCTGTGGTCATATGAGTGTAAATCGGGCGAAAGCTATATATGGGAGATATATCTAAATCTGAACCGATTTCAACCAAATTTGGCACGCATAGCTACAATTCTAATTCCATTCCCTGTGCAAAATTTCTCCTAAATCGTAGTTAAAAATTGGCCTCTGTGGTCATATGAGTGTAAATCGGGCGAAAGCTATATATGGGAGCTATATCTAAATCTGAACCGATTTCAACCAAATTTGACACGCATAGCTACAATGCTAATTCTACTCCCTGTGCAAAATTTCAATTAAATCGGAGTTGTCCTATGAGTGTAAATCGGGCGAACGATATATATGGGAGCTATATCTAAATCTGAACGATTTCAATAAAATTTGGCACACTTGACTATAGCACTAATTTTTCTTCTAGTGCAAAATTTTAAGCAAATTAGGGTAAAACTCTGGCTTCTTGGGCCATATAAGTCCATTTTGGGCGAAATATATATATCAATAGGGTTCAATCCAAAATCAATAGGGTTCTATTCTGAGCCACAAAACATACTTGTGCCAAATTTGAAGTCGATTGGACTAAAACTGCGACCTAGACTTTGATTACAAAAATGTGTTCACGGACAGACGGACATGGCTATATCGACTAGGAGCCCACCCTGATCATTTTTACCAAAGATACCATGTGTCTATCTCGTCTCCTTCTGGGTGTTGCAAACATATGCACTAACTTATAATACCCTGTTCCACAGTGTGGCACAGGGTATAACAAGTAAGTAAAGTCTAAAGTCGGGCGGGGCCGACTATACCCAGCAAAAAAAAGCGTCGCCAAAAAAGTAATGAAAATGTTTTTTTTTTGGATCCGGAAGTGGTGCAAAATAGACGCAGAAGCGATGAATTTAACATGGGCTTGTCATAGGACGAGTCCTTCATTTCAACAGCCGTTGCACTGAATTTGCATCACTTCTTTATGTGTGATCCGAATTCAATGTTTTGAATGTAAATTAAAAAAGTCTGTAATATTTTGTCAAATAAATAATTTTTTATAATTATACCCTGCGCCACACTGTGGAACAGGGTATTATAAGTTAGTGCATATGTTTCCAACACCCAGAAGGAGACGAGATAGACACATGGTGTCTTTGACAAAAATGCTTAGGGTGGGCTCCTGAGTCGATATAGCCATGTCCGTCTGTCCGTCTGTCCGTCTGTCCGTGAACACATTTTTGTAACCAAGGGATTAGGTAGTAATTTAAGCCCAATCGACTTTGAATTTGGCACAAGTATGTGTTTTGGGTCAAAATAGAACCCTATTGATTTTGGAAGAAATCGGTTCAGATTTAGATATAGCTCCCATATATATCTTTCGCCCGATATGCACTTATACGGCCCTAGAAGCCTGAGTATTACCCCAATTTGGTTTAAATTTTGCACAGGGAGTACAATTGGTAGTATAGTCAAATGTGCAAAATTTTATTGAAATCGGTTCAGATTTAGATATAGCTCCCATATATATCTTTCGCCCGATATGGACTAATACGGTCCCAGAAGCCAGAGTTTTCCTCCAATTTGGTTGAAATTTTGCACAGAGAGTAGAATTAGCATTGTTGCTATGCGTGCCAAATTTGGTTGAAATTGGTTCAGATTTAGACATAGCTCCCATATATAACTTTCGCCCGATTTACACTCGTATGACCACAGAGGCCAATTTTTAACTCCGATTTAGTTGAAATTTTGCACAGGGAGTAGAATTAGCATTGTTGCTATGCGTGCCAAATTTGGTTGCAATCGGTTCTGATTTAGATATAGCTCCCATATATAGCTTTCGCCCGATTTACACTCATATGACCACAGAGGCCAATTTTTAACTCCGATTTTGTTCAAATTTTGCACAGGGAGTAGAATTAGCATTGTTGCTATGCGTGCCAAATTTGGTAGAAATCGGTTCTGATTTAGATATAGCTCCCATATATGTGTTTTTCTGATTTCGACAAAAATGGTCAAAATACCAATATTTTCCTTGTAAAATCGCCACTTCGTAGTCGAAAAGTTGTAAAAATTACTCTAATTTTCCTAAACTTCTAATACATATATATCGAGTGATAAATCATAAATAAATTTTTGCGAAGTTTCCTTAAAATTGCTTCAGATTTAAATGTTTCCCATATTTTTATACCCTGCTCCACACTGTGGAACAGGGTATTATAAGTTAGTGCATATGTTTGCAACACGCAGAAGGAGACGAGATAGACACATGGTGGGCCTTTTCGGAAACGCAGTGTTGCGCTGCAACTGCTGCGCATCACATTCATAATTGCAACATCCGGCAACACTGCAAGCGTCATATGTTCTAAAATGCAACAATGTAGCATATGTTGCGCAAACGTAGTAAAAAACACGCAGTATAAAAATGGCTGATGCAGAGAACGAGTAAGTATTAAAATTTTCAATTTATTTTTGTTTTTTATATATTATATTATATGTTTATAATATTTTTATTATATTTTTATAATTTTTTAGGGTAGAGGATGATTCCAAGACAACTAAATTAATAGTAAGAGCACGTTTGGATATGGAGGGCGACTTTGCGTCAGGCCGAAAAAAAAAATCAGTGTTATGGAGCAAAGTGGTCGACAAAATTAAGGAAAATAAACCTGATTTCACGCTCACGAAGGAGCAGACAAATAGGAAATTTATAAATATGCAAACGACCTATAAAAGAATAAAAAAGAGAAACAAGGAGACTGGAAGAAACGCTACTAAATGGGAGTTTTTCGATGATTTTGACCAAGTGTATGGTACAAGACATTCTATTGATCCACCTGTCGGCAATCTTATTGCGTCATTAGATCAACCCCAGACATCAGGAAACGGTGAAGATTTCCTAGATGAATATCTAAGTTTGAACGAATCTAATGAGGGTGAACCACAACCAAAAAAGAAGAAACGTAGTAATGATATTCTGCAGTATCTAGAAAATGAAGCCTTGAATGAGCAAAAGCGCCATGAGGAACTTATGGCAATGGAGGAGAGAAAGCTACTCATGGAACAGCAAAGAATAAATACCATGAGTCAGCTGAAAGACGTCTTGGAGAGAGTATTTGTCCACGACTAAACCTAATTACCTTTGTTAGTGCCTTATTGTAGTACAACCAAATGAATGGACTGATTTTTTATTTTGTTTTAATAATTATAGTTTTATAAGTTTTGTTTTTTTATTCAACTGTTATATAATTAAACACACATGTGTTTTAACATGAATTTTTTTATTTTCTTTGAATAATTATTTAGTTTTATAAGTTTTGTTGTTATAATTAAACTATTAAACACACTTGTGTTTTAACATGAAAATAATGTTGTTAAATTATTTCGCAATGAAATGCCATCTTCATCTGTGGCTGGTGACATTTCAAGTGTGGGCGAGTTTTCGGATTCACCATTGTGTAGTAAATCAAAATCCTGTGGTAAGTATTCCGATGGATTTCCATTATTTACAATGAAATTGTGGAGGATTGTACATGCAAGTACAATCTCTGAAACGTTCTTCAGACAAGCTGTGTCCAAGCGATCCAATATGCGAAATTTGTTTTTTAAAATTCCATAGGATTGTTCTATAAATACACGAGTAGAACTTAGGCAATAATTAAACTTCCTTTGTTCGCGTGAAAGATGCCCATCATCCCTATATGGAGTCAATAAGAACTTTGAAATAGGGTATGCAGAATCTCCCAAGATTACGGAATTTTTAGCAAGTTTCACTTGTCCACCTACTATGGACTTGTATATTGGACTGTTTGTCCACACATTGGCATCGTGACAACTTCCTGGGTAACCAATGAAAACGTCTAAAAAGCGAAATTGGCTATCGCATATAGCTTGCAATTTAAAAATGTGTATGTAAGAAGCATTTATATAATTTATAAAATTCATGAAACTCACTTGCATGTTGATGGAGTAAAATCCTTTCCTATTGTAGTAACTAATTGCGTCCAGTTTTGGTTGTTGTATTTTTAAATGTGTGCCGTCGACACATCCAACAACATAAGGAAAAGGATTTTCCCTACTGTTTTGAAACCTTTCCATAACAAGTTCTTGTTGGGATACAGATGGCCATGCTATTTCTTTCTTCAAGCAACAGATGATTTTTACTGTTTTATAGAAAATGCTGTGGGCCGTGCCCATTCCTACGTTAAATCGATCACTTATATGCCGGAAGCTCACACAACCATTACTCATCTTCCACAAAGTGATAAGTAAGCATTCTTCCAAGGTATCTTAAAACTTCCTAATACCGTAATATATACCACATAGTCCATACGTGGTATATATTAAACTAAAAAAGGCCGATTAAATACGTATATAATTAAGTTTAAAGTTTCTATAGAAATAAAATTTTGACAAAATAAAATTTTGACAAAATAACATTTGGACAACATTTTCTATAGAAGTAAAATTTGGAAAAAAATTTTCTATAGAAATAAAATTTTGACAAAATTTTTTATAGAAATAAAATTTTGACAAAATTTTCTATAGAAATAACATTTTGATAATGTTTTCTATAAAAATAAAATTTTGGTAGATTATTTTTGGCTCGAGTGGCAACCATGATTATGAACCGATATGGACCAATTTTTGTGTGATTGGGGATCGGCTATATATAACTATAGACCGATATGGACCAATTTTGGCATGGTTATTAGCGACCTTATACTAACACCACGTTGCAAATTTCAACCGGATCGGATGAATTTTGCTCCTCCAAGAGGATCCGGAGATCAAATCTGGGGAACGGTTTATATGGGGGCTATATATAATTATGGACCGATATGGACCAATTCTTGCGTGTTTGTTAGAGACCACATTCTAACACCATGTTCCAAATTTCAACCGGATCGGAAGAATTTTGCTCCTCCAAGAGGCTCCGGAGGACAAATCTGGGGATCGATTTATATGGGGGCTATATATAATTATGGACCGATATGGACCAATTCTTGCATGGTTGTTAGAGACCATATACTGACACCACGTACCAAATTTCAACCGGATCGGATGAATTTTGCTCATCTAAGAGGCTCCGGAGGTCAAATCTGGGGATCGGTTTATACACCGAAAGAATTTTCTTCGTAAAAAGAACGAAAAATTTCGTTAAAAGTACGAAATTTGTCATTGTTTTACAACCAAAGAAACTTTTCATTAAAAGTACGAAATATTACGTACTTTCTACGAAGAAAAGTTCTTCCAAAATTTTCGTAGTTTGTACGAAAAAAATTCGTACTTTTTATGAATAATCTTCGTAATTTTTATGAAAAATCTTCGTACTTTTATGAAACAATTTCGTTCTTTTTATGCAAATGTTTCGTACTTTTTATGAAAAATTTTCGTACTTTTTATGAAAAATTTTCGTACTTTTTATGAAAAACTTTCGTACTTTTCTTTTCAAAAATGTTTGAACTTTTAGAAAAAAAATTATAGTCGAAAGTGCATTTGGTTATAGTTACAAGTGTGAAAAATGACATCACTACTTTACATCTTAAGGTTTTTAATAATTTTTTGTTTTATTGCTTCACTTTTATTCACAGCGCGCTATCACCCAAATGAGAAGTAGCATAGACTTGCATAAACAAAAAACAGAATAAAGTAATACACTCAAGCACATTATAAAAGACAATTTAATGCTGCGAACGGAAATTTTACAACTTCAATGAAACTTCTTCGTTATTTCTAAGAAAATGTTTCGTACTTTTTATGAAGAAATTTTAATGCAGAATGTTTCGTAAAATATTCGTAAAAACTTCTTCACAAAAGTCATGAAATTTGAAGAAAGTTTCGTTAAAAGTACGAACTTTTTACGAAGAAAAGTTAATGTAGAACATTTCGTATATTCGTAAAATGTTCTTCGTAAAATTTACGAAAATGAATGAAAATTTCGTTATTTTAATGAAGAATTCACGAAGAATAGTTAATGAAGAATTCTTCTTAAAATTAACGAAGAGAATTCTTTCGGTGTATGGGGGCTATATATAATTATGGACCAATTTTGGCATGGTTGTTAGAGACAATATACTAACACAACGTACCAAATTTCAATGTGGACCAATTTTTTCATGGTCATTAGAGAACATATACCAATACCACGTAGCAAATTTCAGCCGGATCTCTTAGAGGCTCCGCAAGCCAAATCGGGGGATCGGTTTATATGGGGGCTATATATAATTATGGACCGATGTGCACCAAGTTTTGCATGGTTGTTAGAGACCATATACCAATACCCTGTACCAAATTTCAGCCGGATCGGATGAAATTTGCTTCTCTTAGAGCAATCGCAAGCCAAATTTGGGGGTCCTTTTATATGGGGGCTATACGTAAAAGTGAACCGATATGGACCAATTTTTGCATGGTTGTTAGACACCATGTACCAAATTTCAGCCGGATCGGATGAAATTTGCTTCTCTTAGAGGGTCTACAAGCCAAATTTGGGGGTCGGTTTATATGGGGGCTATACGTAAAAGTGGATCTATATGGCCCATTTGCAATACCGTCCGACCTACATCAATAACAACTACTTGTGCCAAGTTTCAAGCAGGGTTGGCCTGTCACAAACTGTGACTTTTGCGACATACATTTGCGACGGTATAATACGTATGTCGCAAAAGTCGTAAACCTGCTGTAGAAAACCAAATTTTGAATAGAAGAAATCCTGAACATTTTTTAATTTAGTGTGACAGCATTCGCTGTGAGTTTCTGCCGAAATTTGTGAAAGTTTTCCCATGATCAAGCCTATTTTCTTAGGTGGTATCGAAATTCCCGTTGGTGAGTGTGGAGACTGAACTTAAAGCTAAGAAAGGACGAGAAAATCCACGGTTACCCTGAACTCGTGCAAAAGGCAATAGGGAAAATGTGGGGACTAAAACCGAAAATTGTGAACATTCCTAAGAATTGAAACTTCTTCGCACATACCATCGTCTTGGATATCATCGAATTCGCTGCCTAGCTGACGCGACTAAAGTATTTTCAGTTTGCGACTTTTGTTACTTTTTCTACATTTACGACGCGTATGTGACGTTTACGACGTTTACAACTTTGCGACAGTCGCAAACCTAAAACAGTTTGATACAGACCATCTCTGGTTTCAAGTCGATAGCTTGTTTCGTTCGGAAGTTAGCGTGATTTCAACAGACGGACGGACGGACGGACGGACATGCTCAGATCGACTCAGAATTTCACCACGACCCAGAATATATATACTTTATGGGGTCTTAGAGCAATATTTCGATGTGTTACAAACGGAATGACAAAGTTAATATACCCCCATCCTATGGTGGAGCGTATAAAAAAAGTTTAAATTACCCATTAAAACCATTAAAACAAAACCAAGTTATAAAAAATTGAATGAAAAGAACTTCCTGGGTAGTTAAAATAAAGAACATCTTTGGGAGTGCATCTTCTGGAAGTGCTTTTAAAGTTGTGCCTTTAGAAGAACTTCCAATTTTTTTTGCTGGGTATTATACCCTTCACAACTATGTAAACCAACATTTGTGTTATCATCACAACTACTTCAAATTTGCTGGGGGCTATATAAATGTTTGCATTTTCAGATACAAATACTTATAATTGAGACAATTTTTTGTACTTCTAGAAAATCTCTAGAATTAAAATTTAAATTGGCTAACGCTATCCAGTTAGTTGGAGGAAAATCCCATAGAAAATGTGTATAAAATATGAAACAGTCTACCATATTTCCCCAACTGATGTACGTATATATGGGAGCTATATATAATCTGAACCGATTTTGACTAAATTTGACATGCATAGTTGGAGTAATAATTCTGCTATCTCTGCAAAATTTCACGAAAATGGGAGTATAACTTTGGCCTCCGTGGTCATATGAGTCGGGCGAAATATATATATGGGAGCTATATCTAAATCTGAACCGATTTCAACCAAATTTGGCAAACTTACGGATACTATTAAACGTACTCCATATGCAAAATTTTAAGCAAATCACTGCAAAACTATGGCTTCTGAGGCCATATAAGTTCAAATCGGACGAAAGATATATATGGGAGCTATATCTAAATATGAACCGATTTGGCTGATATTTTGCAAGTTTTGCGAGACTAATAAAATAGTCGGATGTACTGAATTTGAAGAACATCGGTTGATAAACACGCCAAATATGACCAGATCGGGGATAAATATATATGGCAGCTATATCTAAATCTGAACCGATTTTTTCCAAAATCAATAGCGATTGTCTTTGTCCCAAAAAACGACCTTATGCCAAACTTGAGGACGATCGGACTTAAACTGCGATCTGTACTTTGCGTACAAAAATACATGAACAGACAGACAGACAGACGGACAGACAGACAGACGGACATCGCTAAATCGACTCAGAATTTAATTCTAGCACGATCGGTGTACTAAACGGTGGGTCTCAGACTTTTCCTTCTTGGTGTTACATACAAATGCACAAACTTATATCTACATCTGAACCGATTTCAACCAAATTTGGCACACTTACCGATACTATTAAACGTACTCCATGTGCAAAATTTGAAGCAAGTCAGGACAAATCTCAGGCTTTTGAGGCCCTATGAGTGCGAATCGGACGAAATATATATATAGGAGCTAATTCTAAATCTGAACCGATTTCAATCAAATTTACCAAGCAATGGTAGAATGCCAATTCTACTCTCTGTGCAAAATTTAACGAAAATCGGTAGTAAACTTTGGCCTTTGTTGCCATATGCGTCTAAATCGTACGAAGCATATATATGGGAGGTATATCTAAATCTGAACCGATTTGGCTGATATTTTGCAAGTTTTTCGAGGGTCATAAAATATTCGGATGTACGGAATTTGAAGAAAATCGGTTGATATGACCAGATCGGGGATAAATATATATGACAGCATGCAAAAATTGGTCGATATCTGTCCATAATTATATATAGGCCCCATATAAACCTATCCCCAGATTTTACCTCCGGAGCACCTTGGAAGAGCAAAATTCTTCCCATTCGGTTGAAATTTGGTACGTGATGTTAGTATATGGTATCCAACAACCATGCATTAATTGGTTCCTATCAGTTCTTAATTATATATAGCTCCCATATAAACCGATCCCCAGATTTGACCTGCGGTGCCTTTTGGAGAAGCAAAATTCATCCGGTCTGGTTGAAATTTGGTACGTGGTGGTAATATATGCTATTTAACAACCATTTGAGTTGAAATTTGTGGATGGCAGTCTTTCGTAGAAGTTTCTACGCAATCCATGGTGGAGGGTACATAAGATTCGGCCTGGCCGAACTTACGGCCGTATATACTTGTTTTAAATTGAAAGTAGAGGGTTGTCCATAAATGGTAACTCGGTGCATAATTTGATGATTTTTGCACAGACTTCTCCCAGACTTTTTTTAGTAAAAAACTCAAATTTACATGAAATTGACAAGCAACATAGAGGTTGGGAAAGACATGTTCTCCATGTTTATTCCTATAGGAAATTTTGTCAACATTTTATTTTGATAGAAAATGTTTCCAATATTTTACTTGCATAGAAAATTTTGTCAAAAAATAGTTCTAACATATAGAAAATTTTTTAAAAAAATATTTTTGTAAACAATTGGAGTTCCTCTTAGTTGGAGAGGAACCTTTTGTAAAATCGACCAACTGTGGCAACCGTGATTTTAGACCCCATAAAATATATACCGATCGACTCAGAATCACTTCCTGAGTCTATCTAGCCCTTGGTGTCCGTCTATCTGTCCATGTTTTTATTATTCGCAGGATTCCGGTCGCATTTATTAACCGATTCTGATGAAATTTGATACGCGGCATTTTCTTGGCACTAGGACGAAATTAGCACAAGGTAACCTTCTGTGGTGTCTACACGCAGAGAAGAAACATCACAATCATATTCGAAGAGCAAAATAATATGATAGGAGCTATTTTTGCGGCGACCATGTAACATTTTCACCTGCAACCATGTTGGCTCAGTGAACATGGTTCTAAGAAAAATAAAATTGTCCTCATCTAAAATGTTATTATATTGATAAAAAGAATTTTGTTTCCATTAAAAGACAATGTTATGGTATTAGTCAGAAATGTTTTTCTTCCAGTTGAAATAACATGGTCACAACCTAAAATGTTTTGAAAAAACTTTTTTCATCATCGAAAAAAGGACGCCACTTGAGAAAAGAAAACACAAAATTAATTTTATTTATTGGTTTTTATTTATTTATAAATTAAATCATTGTTTATTTGTATTTACAATGTCGTGCAAGCAAACATCACATATTTTTACACACTCTATTTTGGTTCAATATCAACAATAAGTAATCATTCCATATTTACCTCGTGCCCAACAAATGTACCAACGCAGACATCATGTAACTGCAAATAAAAATAAATTATACCATATATCAAAATGCAGAACAAAAAACATTACAGAAAAAAAAACATTTTTATACCCTCCATCATAGGATGGGGGTATATTAACTTTGTCATTCCGTTTGTAACACATCGAAATATTGCTCTAAGACCCCATAAAGTATATATATTCTGGGTCGTGGTGAAATTCTGAGTCGATCTAAGCATGTCCGTCCGTCCGTCCGTCTGTTGAAATCACGCTAACTTCCGAACGAAACAAGCTATCGACTTGAAACTTGGCACAAGTAGTTGTTATCGATGTAGGTCGGACGGTATTGAAAATGGGCCATATCGGTCCACTTTTACGTATAGCCCCCATATAAAGGGACCCTCAGATTTGGCTTGTGGAGCCTCTAACAGAAGCATATTTCATCCGATCCGGCTGAAATTTGGTATATGGTGTTGGTATATGGTCTCTAACAACCATGCAAAAATTGGTTCACATCGGTCCATAATTATATATAGCCCCCATATAAACCGATCCCCAGATTTGGCTTGCGGAGCCTAAAAGAGAAGCAAATTTCATCATGGTGAAATTTGGTACATGGTGTTGGTATATGGTCTCTGACAACCAAGCAAAAATTGGTTCACATCGGTCCATAATTATATATAGCCCCCATATAAACCGATCCCCAGATTTGGTTTGCGGAGCCTCAAAGAGAAGAAAATTTCATCCGATCCGGCTGAAATTTGGTACATGATGTTGGTATATGGTCTCTAACAACCATGCAAAAATTGGTTCACATCGGTCCATAATTATATATAGCCCCCATATAAACCGATCCCCAGATTTGGTTTGCGGAGCCTCAAAGAGAAGAAAATTTCATCCGATCCGGCTGAAATTTGGTACATGATGTTGGTATATGGTCTCTAACAACCATGCAAAAATTGGTCCACATCGGTCCATAATTATATATAGACCCCATATAAACCGATCCCCAGATTTGGCTTGTGGAGCCTCAAAGAGAAGAAAATTTCATCCGATCCGGCTGAAATTTGGTACATGATGTTGGTATATGGTCTCTAACAACCATGCAAAAATTGGTTCACATCGGTCCATAATTATATATAGCCCCCATATAAACCGATCCCCAGATTTGGTTTGCGGAGCCTCAAAGAGAAGAAAATTTCATCCGATCCGGCTGAAATTTGGTACATGATGTTGGTATATGGTCTCTAACAACCATGCAAAAATTGGTCCACATCGGTCCATAATTATATATAGACCCCATATAAACCGATCCCCAGATTTGGCTTGTGGAGCCTCAAAGAGGAGCAAATTGCATCCGATCGGGCAGAAATTTGGAACATGGTGTTAGTATATGATCTTTAACAACCGTGCCAGAATTGGTCCATATCGGTCCATAATTATATATAGCCCCCATATAAAACATTCTCCAGATTTGACCTCCGGAGCCTCTTGGAGGAGCAAAATTGATCCGATCCGGTTCAAATATGAACGTGGTGTTAGTATATGGTCGCTAACAACCATACCAAAATTAGTCCAATCACACAAAAATTGGTCCATATCGGTTCATAATCATGGTTGCCACTAGAGCCAAAAATAATCTACCAAAATTTTATTTCTATAGAAAATTTTGTCAAAATTTTATTTCTAGAGAAAATTTTGTTAAAATTTTATTCGGTTCATAATAAAATTTCCATCGTTGTCAAAAGTTTATTTCTATAGAAAATTTTGTCAAAATTTTATTTCTATAGAAAATTTTGTCAAAATTTTATTTCTATAGAAAATTTTGTTCAAATTTTATTCGGTTCATAATCATGGTTGCCACTCGAGCCAAAAATAATCTACCAAGATTTTATTTCTATAGAAAATTTTGTCAAAAGTTTATTTCTATAGAAAATTTTGTTAAAATTTTATTTCTGTAGAAATTTTTGTGAAAATTTTATTTCTATAGAAAATTTTGTTAAAATTTTATTTCTGTAGAAAATTTTGTCAAAATTTTATGTCTACTTTGTCAAACTGAATTATATACGTATTGGATCGATCTTTTTTGATTTAATATATACCACGTATGGACTTACATACAATTTAGAAGATGGTGTTAGGAGGTTTTAAGATACCTTGCCATCGACAAGCGTTACCGCAACTTAAGTAATTCGATTGTGGATGGCAGTGTTTAGATGAAGTTTCTACGCAATCCATGATGGAGAGTACATAAGCTTCGGCCTGGCCGAACTTACGGCCGTATATACTTGTTTTCAATTACACTTTCCTTTTTTGTGGTCACATAAAACCAAGTGCCACTTCTGAATAAATAAATTAACACAAAACACAGTAATTCCTTATTCTCCGTCCATTCCAAGAAACAATCAACACACGACTGACGCGAAAAATTAAAATCGTGTGTACCTGCGCAATGTTTTTATAAAATTCTTTTCGCTGCAAAAAAATTAAAAAAGTAAATGGTCACGAAAACAATGTACATGGTCTATATGGTCATGTAATGGTTCTAGACATGTCTATACGTAACCTATAAAAATACTTTTTTCTCTGCAAAAAAGTAAACAAATTCAATGATCAGGAACATAATTTTCCCGACCATGTAATGGTCTCAAATTCTATAATTTAAATAATAGAACATGTTTGCGGCATTTGAGAACCATTTAAATGCTTAAATGCCAACATATATTTTTCTTAGTTCGAAAATTATTTTTACAAAGACAAAATACATGGTTTTCGCGACAATTACCTACTCTACACCGAAAGAATTTTCTTCGTAAAAAGAACGAAAAGTTTCGTTAAAAGTACGAAATTTGTCATTGTTTTACAACCAAAGAAACTTTTCATTAAAAGTACGAAATATTTCGTACTTTTTACGAAGAAAAGTTCTTCCAAAATATTCGTAGTTTGTAAGAAAAAAATTCGTACTTTTTATGAAGAATCTTCGTACTTTTTATGAAAAATCTTCGTACTTTTTATGAAACAATTTCGTTCTTTTTATGAAAATGTTTCGTACTTTTTATGAAAAATTTTCGTAGTTTTTATGAAAAATGTTCGTCCTTTTTATGAAAAACTTTCTTACTTTTTTTTCAAAAATTTTCGAATTTTTAGAAAAAAAAAATATAGTCGAAAGTGCATTTGGTTGTAGTTACAAGTGTGAAAGATGACATCACTACTTTACATTTTAAGTTTTTGAATAATTTTTAGTTTTATTGCTTCACTTTTATTCATAGCGCGCTATCACCCAAATGAGAAGTAGCATAGACTTGCATAAAAAATAGAATAAAGGAATACACTCAAGCACATTATAAAAAACAATTTAATGCCGCGAACGGAAATTTTACAACTTCAATGAAACTTCTTCGTTATTTCAAAGAAAATGTTTCGTACTTTGTATGAAGAAATTTTAACGCAGAATGTTTCGTAAAATATTCGTAAAATCATCTTCACAAAATTCATGAAATTTGAAGAAAGTTTCGTTAAAAGTACGAACTTTTTACGAAGAAACGTTAATGTAGAATATTTCGTAGAAGTTTCGTATATTCGTAAAATGTTCTTCGTAAAATTTACGAAAATTAATGAAAATTTCGTTATTTTAATGAAGAACTCACGAAGAATAGTTAATGAAGAATTCTTCGTAAAATTAACGAAGAGAATTCTTTCGGTGTAGATAAGCATTAAATGGATGCGGCAACCATGTCCAAACATGTTTTTTCTGTGCGTGTACCAAACCTACAAAATATCATCCAAATCGGTTGAGATTTAGATATAGCTCCCATATATATGTATCGCCCGATTTTGATCATAATATCCTTATTTATTAACCAATGATACTCACATTTCAAATTTAGAGATCCACTAAATCTTATTCAGACTTACATATTGTTCTTACATAAATATGTTTTCACAAATTTGGTTACATTACCCACACTAATTGAGCGATTTTTATGGTAATAGTAGATTTAAAGTTTACGTTAACTTTTGTGAATATGGGGGTAACTCTGTAGGTACAAAATCAAGTATAGTTCCTAATATTAGGCATTTCTATTCAAATTGAGATAAAGCTCCCATAAACACGTGCCCTTAATTTTCATAAATATGGAACTACGCTTTATCGCCCAAACCACCCCTACTAATTCAGTAGGGGTGGTTTAGGGTATGATGTAGTCGTCCCCGCCCGACTTTCTCTTTACCTACTTGTTTTTTATGTGAATGGTCTGAATCATCTAGACAATATTTTTTTTGTTTTGTTTTTATAAATTGATTATCTGACGTTGATCATAAACCAGATCATAATTTCATTTAAATCGGTCAACATTTATTTCGCTCTAAGGAGGGGGGGGGGTGTAAAAGCAAACGTATTTCGCATAGCCAATAATGGAATTCCCTTATATGTCGTGAGTAATTGTCAACGTCGGTGTTTTGTTTTTCTTCATTGTTCATAGTTGTGAACTTCTTACTAAAGGTAACTGAAAAATGCCCCATGTGACAAGTTTGGTTTTTCATTTGTGACAAAAAAAAAATGGAAATAATTTTTGCGCCAATTACCCAAATGTATTGGTTTGATTTTTCGATTTATGGACACCCATTAGCAGGCATTATGTCAGTCAGGGTCTTACGTTGAACTTTGCCAAGCCCACCGCAAATGCCATTACCGCCACAATCACCTAAAAGAATCTCAATAAACATTTAAAACATTCTTGTTTCGCATACAATTTAATTTAATTATTTTTCTCAGCTTATATGGGCATTTTGTTTATAATCAAACCTTTTCGCAGTAAAGCAAAATACCAACTGAATGAGAAAAGCATAACAAGTATATACGGCCGTAAGTTCGGCCAGGCCGAAGTTTATGTACCCTCCATCATGGATTGCGTAGAACCTTCATCTAAACACTGCCACCCACAATCGAATTACTTAAGTTGCGGTAACGCTTGCCGATGGCAAGGTATCTTAAAACCTCCTAACACCATCTCTAAATTGTATGTAAGTCCATACGTGGTATATATTAAATCAAAAAAGATCGATCCAATACATATATAATTCAGTTTGACAAAGTAGACATAAAATTTTGACACAATTTTCTACAGAAATAAAATTTAACAAAATTTTCTATAGAAATAATATTTTCACAAAATTTTCTATAGAAATAAAAATTTTGACAAAATTTTCTATAGAAAGAAAATTTTGACAAAAATTTCTACAGAAATAAAATTTTAACAAAATTTTCTATAGAAATAAACTTTTGACAAAATTTTCTATAGAAATAAAATCTTGGTAGATTATTTTTGGCTCGAGTGGCAACCATGATTATGAACCGAATAAAATTTGAACAAAATTTTCTATAGAAATAAAATTTTGACAAAATTTTCTATAGAAATAAAATTTTGACAAAATTTTCTATAGAAATAAAATTTTTAGATTATTTTTGACTCTAGTGGCAACCATGATTATGAACCGATATGGACCAATTTTTGTGTGATTGGACCAATTTTGGTATGGTTGTTAGCGACCATATACTAACACCACGTGCCTAATTTGAACCGGATCGGATGAATTTTGCTCCTCCAAGAGGCTCCGGAGGTCAAATCTGGAGAATGTTTTATATGGGGGCTATATATAATTATGGACCGATATGGACCAATTCTGGCACGGTTGTTAAAGATCATATACTAACACCATATTCCAAATTACAACCGGATTGGATGAAATTTGCTTCTCTTGGAGACTTCGCAAGCCAAATCTGGGGATCGGTTTATATGGGGGCTATATATAATTATGGACCGATGTGGACCAATTTTTGCATGGTTGTTAGAGACCATATACCAACATCATGTACCAAATTTCAGCCGGATCGGATGAAATTTGCTTATCTTTGAGGCTCCGCAACCCAAATCTGGGGATCGGTTTATATGGGGGCTATATATAATTATGGACCGATGTGGACCAATTTTTGCACGGTTGTTAGAGACCATATACCAACACCATGTACCAAATTTCACCATGATGAAATTTGCTTCTCTTTTAGGCTCCGCAAACCAAATCTGGGGATCGGTTTATATGGGGTCTATATATAATTATGGACCGATGTGGACCAATTTTTGCACGGTTATTAGAGACCATATACCAATACCATGTACTAAATTTTAGCCGGATCGAATGCAATTTGCTCCTCTTTGAGGCTTCGCAAGCCAAATCTGGAGATCGGTTTATATGGGGTCTATATGTAATTATGGACCGATGTGGACCAATTTTTGCATGGTTGTTAGAGACCATATACCAACATCATGTACCAAATTTCAGCCGGATCGGATGAAATTTGCTTCTCTTTGAGGCTCCGCAACCCAAATCTGGGGATCGGTTTATATGGGGGCTATATATAATTATGGACCGATGTGGACCAATTTTTGCATGATTGTTAGAGACCATATACCAACACCATGTACCAAATTTCACCATGATGAAATTTGCTTCTCTTTTAGGCTCCGCAAACCAAATCTGGGGATCGGTTTATATGGGGGCTATATATAATTATGGACCGATGTGGACCAATTTGTGCACGGTTGTTAGATACCATATACCAACAACGTATACCAAATTTCAGCCGGATCGGATTAAATATGCTTCTGTTAGAGGCTCCACAAGCCAAATCTGAGGGTCCCTTTATATGGGGGCTATACGTAAAAGTAGACCGATATGGCCCATTTTCAATACCATCCGACCTACATCGATAACAACTACTTGTGCCAAGTTTCAAGTCGATAGCTTGTTTCGTTCGGAAGTTAGCGTGATTTCAACAGACGGACGGACGGACGGACGGACATGCTCAGATCGACACAGAATTTCACCACGACCCAGAATATATATACTTTATGGGGACTTAGAGCAAGATTTCAATGTGTTACAAACGGAATGACAAAGTTAATATACCCCCATCCTATGATGGAGGGTATAAAAACAATTGACAATGCAAAATCCATTTCAAAGGAAAATATATTTGGAAAATAAATCGCCAATTTATGCGTATTTTTACACAATTACGAATCGAATACGAAGGTTGCCTTAAGCGAAAAACGTTTTATTATTTTACAAAATATTCCCCATTAAGATCTATGCATTTTAGCATGCGTTTGAGTCGATTGTGGAAGCATTTTTGCAACTCTCCAACTTTTGTGGGATTTGGCTTATCTCGCTCAGTCGACTTCTGTTTACTTTCGGGCTTATACATGTAGATTCACGATGTCATAGACCCGTTTCGAAGCACCGCGATTGTATTTTTGGAGCATATCTTTCTACAAACCACGGTTACCACTCGTGCCAAAAATAATGAACTATAATTTGAAGACAATTTTATCACATGTCTACCAAATTTTTTATTTTTGTCAAAATTTTATTTCTATAGAACATTTTGTCAAAATTTTATTTCTATAGAAAATATTGTCAAAATTTTATTTCTATAGAATATATTGTCAAAATTGTATTTGTTGTTGTTTTTGATTTCAGCTTAAAACCATGCATTGACTAAACTACAAGTGTAGCTTAACCAACAGAGGAAAATAATGTTTGTCAAATTTATTTGGACAAAGCCCTATAGACTGCAAGATGGTTGGATGGACGCACGTTTCGGAATTACCACATTCCTCATCAGCATCCTCTAATTGCAGCAAAACTATCAACCAATTATCAGAATAAATTCAGGCAGTTCAATAAACCCAAGGTGAACCACACTTGAACCTTCCGAAAAAAGGTTTATGATAGCCGGCTTATGCCGAAATAAATTCATACAAACATTTCTCTTTTCCTTTGCCACCATCAAATCATCGATTTGAGTGCAGTTGGCTGGGTTTATTTTGAGTTTAGTCAATGCATGGTTTTAAGCTGAAATCAAAAACAACAACAATGATTAATGAAAAAAACCAACAATAACAAAACAAAACGAATGGAAATTTATTTCTATAGAAAATGTTGTCAAAATTTTGTTTCTTTAGAAAATGTCAAAATTTAAATCTATGGAATATTTTATTTTTATAAAATATTTTGTCAATATTTAATTTCTAAAGAACATTTTGTTAAAATTTTATTTCTATAGAGTATTTGTCAAAACTTTATTTCTATAGAAAATTTGTCAAATTTTTTATAGGAAATTTTGTGAAAATTTTATTTCTATAGAAAAATTTGTCAAAATTTTATTTCTATAGAAATTTTGTGAAAATTTTATTTCTGTAGAAAAATTTGTCAAAATTTTATTTCTATAGAAATTTTGTCAAAATTTTATTTCTATAGAAATTTTGTCAAAATTTTAATTCTATAGAATATTTTGTCAAAATTTTATTGCTATAGAAAATTTTGTCAAAATTTTATTTCTATAGGAAATTTTGTCAAAATATTATTTCTATAGGATATTTTGTCAAAATGTTAATTCTATAGAATATTTTATCAAAATTTTATTTCTATTGAGAATATGTCAAGATTTTATTTCTATAGAAATTTTTCTCAAAATTTTATATTTGTAGAAAATTTTGTCAAAATTTTTAATTGTTAAAGTTTTATTTCTATAGAAAATTTTGCCAAAATTTTATTTTTATAGATTTTTTTTTCCAAAATTTTCTTTCTATAGAAAATTTTGTCAACATTTTATTTCTATAGAATAATCATTGGAGATGATCCAAGTTTGCACTACTTCCCGATCACAAATTGGGGATCCACAATAAAAAGAAACAAACAATTAAAAATAAAAATCCTCGCAATTTTCACTTCCATGGAAGTGAAAAAGTCAAACGGCACAGTTTCAAATCCCAGCGGCGATGAAATTTTTAATTTTATTTTTATTGTTTTTTTTTATACCCTCCACCATAGGATGGGGGGTATATTAACTTTGTCATTCCGTTTGTAACACATCGAAATATTGATCTAAGACCCCATAAAGTATATATATTCTGGGTCGTGGTGAAATTCTGAGTCGATCTGAGCATGTCCGTCCGTCCGTCTGTTGAAATCACGCTAACTTCCGAATGAAACAAGCTATCGACTTGAAACTTGGCACAAGTAGTTGTTATTGATGTAGGTCGGATGGTATTGCAAATGGGCCATATCGGCCCACTTTTACGTATAGCCCCCATATAAACGGATCCCCAAATTTGGCTTGCGAGGCCTCTAAGAGAAGCTAATTTCATCCGATCCTGCTGAAATTTGGTACATGGTGTTAGTATATGGTCTCTAACAACCATGCAAAAATTGGTTCACATCGGTCCATAATTATATATAGCCCCCATATAAACCGATCCCCCGATTTGGCTTGCGGAGCCTATAAGAGAAACAAATTTCATCCGATCCGGCTGAAATTCGGTACATGATGTTAGTATATGGTCTCTAATGACCATGCAAAAATTGGTCCATATCGGTCCATAATTATATATAGCCCCCTTATAAACCGATCACCAGATTTGACCTCCGGAGCCTCTAAGAGAAGCAAATTTTATCCGATCCGGCTGAAATTTGGTACATGATGTTAGTATATGGTCTCTAACAACCATGCAAAAATTGGTCCACATCGGTCCATAATTATATATAGCCCCCATATAAACCGATCCCCCGATTTGGCTTGCAGAGCCTCTAAGAGAAGCAAATTTTATCCGATCCGGCTGTCATTTGATACGTGGTCTAACAACCATGCAAAAATTGGTCCACATCGGTCCATAATTATATATAGCCCCCATATAAATTGATCACCAAATTTGGCTTGCAGAGCCTCTAAGAGAAACAAGTTTCATCCGATCCGGCTGAAATTTGGTACATGATGTTAGTATATGCTCTCTAATGACCATGCAAAAATTGGTCCATATCGGTCTATAATTATATATAGCCCCCATATAAACCGATCACCAGATTTGACCTCCGGAGCCTCTTGGAAGACCAAAATTCATCTGATTCAGTTGAAATTTGGTACGTGATGTTAATATATGTCCTCAAACACCCATGCAAAAATTGGTCGAAATCGGTCCATAATTATATGTATGCCCCATATAAACTGCTCCCCAGATTTGAGCTCCGGAGCATCTTGGAAGAGCAAAATTCTTCCCATTCGGTTGAAATTTGGTACGTGATGTTTGTAGATGGTATCCAACAACCATGTAGGGATTGGTTCCTATCAGTCCATAATTATATATAGGTCCCATATAAACCGATCGCCAGATTTGACCTCCGGTGCCTTTTGGAGAAGCAAAATTCATCCGATCTGGTTGAAAATTGGTACGTGGTGGTAGTATATGATATTTAACAACCATGCCAAAAGTGGTCCATATCAGTCCATAATCATTTATAGCCCCCATATAAACCGATCCCTAGATTTGGTTTTGGAGCCTCTTGGAGGAGCAAATTTCATCCGAGTGAGTTGAAATTTGTGGATGACAGCCTTTCGTAGAAGTTTCTACGCCATCCATGGTGGAGGGTACATAAGATTCGACCTGGCCGAACTTACGGCCGTATATACTTGTTTATTTATTGATTTCCAATTCTTTTTTGCGAAATTTAATTATCCGCACTTTCAAAGACTTGTCCAAAAGGACTGCATCGGATGTGGAAGAAAATCCAAAGGGGATCCCGGTATGCGCTTTAAAAGAAATATTTGTTGAACAACTTGGTAGTTGTTTCAGTATTGCCTGATGATGATATCACCCGTCAATCCCGTATTACTAATTTGCGCACCGAAATTTTTAAGTTTCAGAAAACTGGTTTTGGTTACGTTTTTGTTTATTGTTTTATTTTTTGTATTATTGTAAATTCGTATCCTCTGGGAAGAAATCAATGTTGGTCAACAATTTCATTCTGTATTTTAGTTAATGACTTAATCGAGCTTATTATTATTGCTATTATTTTGAACAACATTTTTATTTAATGGATACAAAGTGACTAAACTAAATTGAAGAATTTTTTCCTTCATTTTCAGGGAACTTTTTTGTGATTGTACGACTCGACCCACTCGTATATGCTTTCATTCTTTCCCAGATAATCGAAAATAGAATGTACAAAATTCAGATAATATTCCATTGTTTTCAGACCTCAAGAATTAATTGTGAACAAATAAAACAAAATATGCGATAATTTTTTAGTGTGTCAACAGCAACCACAACAAAATGTACTACATTGTGATCTTCATTATATTGGGCCTTTTGGCATGGGGCTATGTATTGCATGCCTCTAAGAAACCAATGCGAGATGCAGTTAAACTTCTAAATGGACCCTATTGTTTTCCTCTTTTAGGAGCTTTGCATATTGCCTATGGGCTAACTCCTCAAAGTGAATAAACGATGAATAAGTCCATAACATTTAATACAATCTTTTTCAATTTAGACATCTTCAAAAGAGTACCGCAATATCATAAGAAGTATGGAAAAATTTTTCGAATATGGGTTTTCAACCGGCTAGTTCTTTCATGTGCCGATGTAGAAATGAATGAACAAATTCTAAGCAGCCCCATTCCTTTGACAAAAAATCCCGTCTACAGAATTCTACGTCATTGGCTGGGTACAGGATTGTTATCAAGCGATGGAGCTAAATGGCATGCTCGTCGAAAAATTATCACTCCAGCATTTCATTTTAAGATCTTGGAGGAATTCATTGAGATTTTCAATCAACAGTCGGAAATTGCGGTCAATTGTTTGGCAAACGAGGCTGATGGAAGAAAAGCTTTCGATATTTACCCCTACGTGTGTTCAGCCACATTGGATATAATTGCGGAAACAGCCATGGGTACCAAAATCAACGCTCAGACAGATTCTTCGAATCAATATACCCGGGCTGTAGATGAGTAAGTATGAGTGATTATTATTTAAAATATATTTCAGCAATGCCGGATGGAAAGTGCCAACGAAATCAATCAATTTCTTAAACAAGTGTATTTTTATACCCTCCACCATAGGATGGGGGTATATTAACTTTGTCATATATAAAGTATATATATTCTGGGTCGTGGTGAAATTCTGAGTCGATCTGAGCATGTCGGTCCGTCTGTTGAAATCAGGCTAACTTCCGAACGAAACAAGCTATCGACTTGAAACTTCGTACAAGTAGTTGTTATTGATGTAGGTCGGATGGTATTGTAAATGGACCATATCGGTCCACTTTTACGTTAAGCCCCATATAAACCGACCCCCAAATTTGGCTTGCGATTGCTCTAAGAGAAGCAAATTTCATCCGATCCGGTTGAAATTCGGTACATGGTGTGAGTATATGGTCTCTAACCACCATGCAGGAATTGGTCCACATCGGTCCATAATTATATATAGCCCCCATATAAACCTATTCCCCGATTTGGCTTGCGGAGACTCTAAGAGAAGCAAATTTCATCCGATCCGGTTGAAATTTGGTATGTGGTTTTAGCAACTATGCAAAAATTGGTCCAGATCGGTTAATAATTATATATAGCCCCATATAAACCGATCCCCATATTTGAACTCCGGAGCTTCTTGGAAGACCAAAATTCATCTGATTCAGTTGAAATTTGGTACGTGATGTTAGTATATGGTATCCAACAACTATGCAGGAATTGGTTCATATCAGTCCATAATTATATATAGCCCCCATATAAATCGATCCCCAGATTTGACCTCCGGTGTCTTTTGGAGAAGCAAAATTCATCCGATCTGGTTGAAATTTGGTACGTGATGGTAGTATATTATATTTAACAGCAATGCCAAAAGTGGTCCATATCAGTCCATCATATATAGCACCCATATAAACCGATCCCGAGATTTGGTTTTGGAGCCTCTTGGAGTAGCAAGTTTCATCCGAGTCAGTTGAAATTTGGTACATTGTGCTAGTATGTGGCCGTTAACAACCATGCTTAACTAGGTCCATATCGGTCTATAGTTATATAGCCCTCAGATAAATCGATCCCCAATCACACAAAAATTGGTCCATATCAAGTTCATAATTGTATATAGCCCCCATATAAGCGACCCCCATATTTCAATTCTGGCTCTCTACCACGTATGGACTAACTCACAATTTAGAAAACGATGTTAAGAAGTTTTAAGATACCACAACCCAATTAATTCGATTGTCGATGACAGTCTTTCGTAGAAGTTTCTACGCAATCCATGGTGGAGGGTACATAAGATTCGGCCTGGCCAAATTTACGGCCGTACATACTTGTTTTGTTTCAAATGGGTTAAAAACAGATTAAGAATTAATAAAATGGTACAAATTATTAAAATTTTGCAAAAAAAAAATGCTAAATACTTTCTAGAAAAATTGCGAATTTTTGCAAATATTTGATGTTAAACATTCCAGACATGCGTTAAATGCATTAAAAATCATAAAAAAAATAAAAATTATTTATTTGTCAAAATATCACAAAATATCCTAATTCTCATCCAAAACACCGAATTGGGATCACACCTTTAGAAGTGATGCGAATTCAGTTCAACGGCTGTTGAAATGGTGCACACTTTTTTTCACTACTTTTTTGGCGACGCTTTTTTTGCTGGGGTGTAATTTTAACTTTTGTTTCAAACACTTCCGGAAAACAGAGTAAGAATTTATAAAATGGGACAAATTATTCAAATTTTGTCTATATCTAAATCCATTTAGAAAAATTGCGAATTTTTGAAAATATTTGAGGTCAAACGTTTCAGACATGCCTTAGAATGCATTAAAACTCATAAAAAATTATTTATTTGCCAAAATATCACAAAATGTTTTAATTAACATCCAAAGCACTGAATTCAGATCACACCATACAAAGTGATTCAAATTCAATGCAACGGCTGTTCATATGGTGGCCCTATGACAAGCCCGTGTTAAATTCATCGCTTCTGCGCCAATTTTGCACCACTTCCGGATAAAAAAAAACAAATTTTTTTCACAACTTTTTTGGCGACGCTTTTTATACCCTAAGCCACATAGTGGTCAGGGTATAATAGGTTTGATCGGCCAAAAAATGTGCCTACCAGAAATATTGATTTTAGACCCCATAAAATATATACCGATCGACTCAGAATCACCTCCTGAGTCGATCTAGCGCTTGGTGTCCGTCCGTCCGTCCGTCCGTCCGTCTGTCCATGTATTTGTTGTTCACAGGATTCCGGTCGCAATTATTAACCGATTTTGATGAAACTTGGTACAGGGAGTTTTTTGGGCACCAGGACGAACGCTATTGAATTTGGAAGGAATCGGATCAAATTTAGATATAGCTCCCATATATATGTATGGCTCGATTTCGACAAATGGGGTCACGTTGCGCGTTTTTTCAAACGGATCGTCACCAAATTTGGCAAGAGATAGTCTTTTCCATCGCCCTTCAAGTCTGCAAAATTTCATCCAAATCGGTTCAGATTTAGATATAGCTCTCATATATATGTATCGCACGATTTTCCCAAATTTGGCCACAAAACCTTTATTTATCAACCGATCTTACTCAAAGTTGGCTAAATATAATCTTCTATAGCACTTACTATATGTGCAAAAAATCATCGAAATCGGTTCAGATTTAGCTATAGCTCCCATATATATGTACCGCCCGATTTTTCTAAATTTGGCCATAAAACTCTTATTTATCAACCGATCTTACCCAAATTTGGCTAAATCCAGTCCTCTATAGTACTTACTATATGTGCAAAATTTCATCGAAATCTGTTCAGATGTAGATATAGCTCCCATATATGTATCACCCGATTTTGAAAAATTCACCCCTAATAACCTTATGTTTGACCATACAGTCCACATTTCTTAACCGATCTTACTCAAATCTTGCACAAGGTAAACTTTTGTGGTATTAATCAAACCCGCAAAATATTATGCAAATTGGTTCAGATTTAGATATAGCTTCCATATATATGCATCGCTCCATTTTCCCAAATTTGGCCATAGTACTCTAATTTATTAACCAATGTTACTCAAATTTCAAATTTTTATGTACTAGCCGATCGTACTAATACGTACTTGTAGCTCTTACATAAGAATATTGCTCGATTTTTACACATTTGTATTTATTACCCACACTAATTTAACGATTTTCTCTTTTTTATACCCTGCGCCACACTGTGGAACAGGGTATTATAAGTTAGTGCATATGTTTGTGACACCCAGAAGGAGACGAGATAGACACATGGTGTCTTTGGCAATAATGCTCAGGGTGGGTCCCTGAGTCGATATAACCATGTCCGTCTGTCTGTCCGTCCGTCCGTCCGTCCGTCTGTCTGTGAACACATTTTTGTGATCAAAGTCTAGGTCGCAATTTAAGTCCAATCGCCTTCAAATTTGGCACATGTTCCTAATTTGTGTCAGAATAGAACCCTATTGATTTTGGAAGAAATCGGTTCAGCTTTAGATATAGCTCCCATATATATCTTTCGCCCGATATGCACTAATATGGACCCAGCAGCCAGAGTTTTATACCGATTTGCTTGGAATTTTGTACAAACATAACACTTAGTCGTATAGTCAATTGTGCAAAATTTGATTGAAATCGGTTCAGATTTAGATATAACTCCCATATATATCTTTCGCCCGATATTGACTAATATGGTCCTAAAAGCCAGAGTTTTGGCCCAATTTGATTGAAATTTTGCACGGGGAGTAGATACGGCATTGCAGCTATGCGTGCCAAATTTGGTTGAAATCGATTCAGATTTAGATATAGCTCCCATATATATCTTTCGCCCGATATGCACTTATATGGACCCAGAAGCCAGAGTTTTATCCCGATTAGCTTGAAATTTTGCACAAGGAGTACAATTGGTAGTGTAGTCATGTGTGCCAAATTTGATTGAAATCGGTTCAAATTTATTTCATATATATTTTTCGCCCGATGTGGACTTATATGGCCACAGATGCCAGAGTTTTGGCCCAATTTGGTTGAAATTTGCACTAGGAGTACAATTAAAAATATAGTCATGTGTGGCAAATTTGATTGAAATCGGTTCAGATTTAGATATAGCTCCCATATATATGTTTTTCTGATTTCGACAAAAATTGTCCAAATACCAACATTTGCCTTGTTAAATCGCCACTGCTTAGTCGAAAAGTTGTAAAACTGACTCTAATTTTCCTAAACTTCTAATACATATATATCGAGCGATAAATCATAAATAAACTTTTGCGAAATTTCCTTAAAATTGCTTCAGATTTAAATGTTTCCCATATTTGTACCCTTCACCACTACTGTGGTACAGGGTATAATAAGTTTGTGCATTTGTATGTAACGCCAAGAAATAATAATCATAGACCCATCTTTTAGTATACCGATCGGCTTAGAATTAAACTCTGAGTCGATTTAGCGATGTCTGTCTGTCTGTCTGTCTGTCTGTCTGTCTGTCTGTCCGTCTGTCTGTATATGTAATTCGGGTCAAATACAATCGCTATTGATTTTGGAAACATCGGTTCAGATTTATATATAGTTGCCATATATATTTATCACTGATTTGATCATAATTCACATAAATAAACTTTTGCGAAATTTCCTTAAAATTGCTTCAGATTTAAATGTTTCCCATATTTACTGTGGTACAGGTTATAATAAGTTTGTGCATTTGTATGTAACGCCAAGAAATAATAATCATAGACCCATCTTTTAGTATACCGATCGGCTTAGAATTAAACTCTGAGTCGATTTAGCGATGTCTGTCTGTCTGTCTGTCTGTCTGTCTGTCTGTCTGTCTGTCCGTCTGTCTGTATATGTAATTCGGGTCAAATACAATCGCTATTGATTTTGGAAACATCGGTTCAGATTTATATATAGTTGCCATATATATTTATCACTGATTTGATCATAATTCACGTATTTATGAACCGATCTTCTTCAAATTTCGTACATCTGAATGTTTTGTCGGTCACGTAAAACCTGCAAAACATCAGCTAAATCGGTTCAGATTTAGATATAGCTCCCATATATATCTTTCGTCCGATTTGCACTTATATGGCTTCAAAAGCCATAATTTTGCCCTGATTTGATTTAAAATTTGCACAAAGTGTACGTTTTGTAATATGGTTAACTGTGCCAAATTTGGTTGAAATCGGTTCAGATTTAGATATAGCTTCCATATATACCTTTCGTCCGATTTGGACTTATATGGCTTCAAAAACCAGAATTTTACCCTGATTTGCTTCAAACTTAGCACAAGGAGTACGTTTAATAATATTGTTAACTGTGCCAAATTTGATTAAAATCGGTTCAGATTTAGATATAGCTCCCATATATATCTTTCGTCCGATTTGCACTTATATGGCTTCAAAAGCCAGAATTTTGCTCTGATTTGATTCAAAATTTGCACAAAGTGTACGTTTAATAATATGGTTAACTGTGCCAAATTTGGTTGAAATCGGTTCAGATTTAGATATGGCTCCCATATATACCTTTCGTCCGATTTGAACTTATATGGCCCCAAAGGCCAGAATTTTACCCTGATTTGCTTCAAATTTTGCAAAAGAAGTGCGTTTAATAGTATGGTTAACTGTGCCAAATTTGTTTGAACTCGGTTCAGATATTTCGTCCGATTTGCACAAAAGCCAGAGTTGAAGCCTGATTTGCTTCAAATCTTGTAAATATACGCCAGAGTTGAGTAGAATGTTTCATATTTTAGACCCATTTTCAATGGGAGTTTCCTTCAGTTGACTTGATAGTTTCCACAGAGAATATATTTAATATGCTTTTTGATCTAATTGGTTCAGATTTCGTAGTCATATTTCACACTGTAATACCACACTTTCCTTTATCTCGAATACGTATTTCTCGCTCGATAAATCGTAAATATTATTTCGTACAATTGCATTAAAATTGCGCTAGCTTTATATTTCCCATATTTTGTAACTAACATTGTGTTTCATCCCAGGGTGCTAGCCGATTTAAATTTTAATTCTAGAGATTTTATAGAAGTATAAAAAATTGTATCCATATTGTATATAAATTATATAAATATTTCTAATAAAAACCTTCATAATAACTCCCAACAAATTTGAAGGAGCTGAAATGGTAACACAAATTTTTGGTCTACATAGTGGTGAAGGGTATAATATAGTCGGCCCCGCCCGACTTTAGACTTTACTTACTTGTTTAATAATGGGCTCAATATTAGTGGCATACTAGCTCCGTAGGCGCAATAACAACACAGCCAGTATTGCTAGAAGTAGGGGAAATTCCCTATATGTAGGGTTTTTCTAATATTTAGCGTCTTGTAGGGACGTAGGGCCACAATGTAGGACATTTTCACTCAACACAATTTGTAATAATTTTTACATTTTGGTGGCTCTAGAGGAGGAAATTAGAAGCCGACAAGGCTTGATCTTTAACAATGTGTGGTAAACTTTATTCCAGTAGAGAATTTTGTCAACATTTTATTTCTATAGAACATTTTGTCAAAATTGTATTTCTATAGAAATTTTTTTCAAAATATTATTTCTATAAAATTTTTTCTCAAAATTTTATCTCTGTGGAATTTTTTCTCAAAATTTTATTTCTATAGAATTTATTGTCAAAATTTTATTTCTATAGAAAAATTTCTCACAAAAATTTGTTTATAGAAACTTTTTTCAAAATTTTATTTTTATAGAGATTTAACAAAAAAGATTACTATTTTGGGTAGAATTCTACCAACTGTGGCAACCGTGGTGGTAATACAAATTTATATTCTAAGTTATATACGTTGCATATTCATGTTTTAAGATAATAAAGAACCATTTTTGTTTTGTAAAATTTGTTTAAATTTAACGAAAAATATAGTAGGGAAAATTGTTTGGGAATGTATGGGAAAGTAGGGAACTTTTTTTGTCCTTGTAGGGTAAACCGAACATTTACCCTGGCAACACTGACTATGAGCTATAGTCAGATTGATACAAAGCACCCATAAACATGTACCCCTTAATTTTCTTAAATATGCAAATGTGGTTTTTCTCCCATACCTATATCAATGTTACCCCACAAATGCTTATGTTTACTAATTCAGTAAGGGTGGTTTAGGGTATGATATAGTCGGCCCCGCCCGACTTTCTACTTTACTTACTGGTTTATTTATGATAAATAACTCAACGGTTGTCTCTAAACTTTTTTATTTGCTTTTAAAGAAAACTTTGCTTGCCTGAAATTTCGTTCCTCGGAAAGGAAAACTCTTCGCTCTCTACAGATTTAAGTCTAGATATGTCCCTAAAAAATTTTAATTTTAAAGAAGCTGCATCGGTGGCACGGAATCAATACCGAAATCCTCAAGGGAAGGTCTTTTGGATCCATGTTTTGAGTGTAGGAGCAAAGGAACTCGAATTAATGATAACTGAGTCAACTATTATCTCTAATATTTTTTCAATATCCGGCAAAAAGAAAATTTTTTAGTCTCAAAAGAAAATTTAGATTGTCTAAAATGTCGTTGCTCAGAAAAGAAAAATTATCTTTCAGTGTTCGTAAAGTTTATTCTAAACCCCTATTCCCTTAGAGTATAAATGCATATTTCCTGAATGATGATAATTTATTCGTTTTGGTTTGTTTTACAGAATGACGAAAATTATGTCTTGGCGTTTTCTTCGTTATCACATTCACAACGACGTAGTCTTTGCCATTCTTCATCCTTTCAAAAGTTTGCGTGTAATGAAATGCCTTCGAATTATGTACGAGTTTACCAATGGCGTTATAAGAGAGAGACGTGAAACGTTAAAGAGAAATTTATCTGAGGTTCGGATATCGGACATTGATCCGGAGATTAACAATGATGTGGGAGTAAAAAGAAAAATGGCTTTGTTGGATGTATTGCTGCAATCCCAGATCAATGATCAACCCTTATCGGATGAAGATATACGAGAAGAAGTGGAAACGTTTATGTTTGAGGGACATGATACCACAGCTACTTCTCTAGCCTTTACATTGTATATTCTGGCTAGATCTCCTCGGGTCCAAAAGAAACTATTGGCTGAAATAGAGCAGGTCTATGGTTATGAAACCAATACGGCGTGTACTATGGCCAATTTAAATGAAATGAAATATCTGGATTGTGTAATAAAGGAGTCATTACGCTTATATCCCCCGGCTCCAATAATCGGAAGAATGTTTACAGAAGACTTTCATTATAGTAATATAAGGGAATCACTTTGATTTGTGGTTTTAAAAGCTACTAAAATATTTCACATTTTTTTAGAACATTCCATTTATGGTGAGGGAGTCATACCAGCCGGTACAGAAATGGTTTTTAATCTCTTTGCAATGGGATCCAGCAGCCATCTATTCGAGAATCCATCGGAGTTTTTACCCGAACGTCATGAGGAATTAAATGATCCGAAAAAGGTTTTCCACTATATACCATTTAGTGCAGGTCCCCGAAATTGTATTGGACAAAAATTCGCCCAGCTCGAATTGAAAGTTGTTCTGATTCATATTCTTCGTGCTTATGAATTGCTTCCACTGGGAATGGCTATAGAAGAAGCACATGGTATAGTATTACGTTCTACAACCGGTATGCAATTAGGTATTAAGAAAAGGTGTTAATTTTTTTTTTTTAAGGGGTAAAAACAAATCTTTAAAACAAATCTATAATCTTGCAATCATAATCACACAATAGAACAAATGCAATAAACTATTTTTAAATATTTTCAGTTAAAAGGTTGATTGAAGTACTCTAATAAAACATTAACTGATACAGTTAACTTTTTAATTAAATTAAAAAATAAAGTCGGTTAAGAAAATGATTGAAAAATTTAATGTTAAAACATTAATTATCTAGTTCTGGAAGATTCGCGGGGTTTTTCGTTTATTACTTTTCCCCGTTTCATTTGTTATTTAGCTACCAAAAATTATGTTTAAGTTGAAAAGTTGTGATATGTAACTGAACTCTTAAAATGTAACTATTAAATTATTGTGTAAAGTGAATTTATTCAAACAATAAATATAATATAACGATTAATTATCTATATTAACATTTTAAATAAATTTCCAAATTATAACATAATTGACAATTTTGTCTCAAGTACAAAGAAAAATCCAAATAGACACAAAGAAACACAAAACGTTGGGAAAACCCGTATGGCAAATGTTGTTATTTTCTTGCATGTTTTTATACAGTCCATCATAGGATGGGGTCATCCTAACACATCCAAATATTGCTCTAAGACCCCATCAAGTACATATATTCTGGGTCGTGGTGAAATTCTGAGTCGATCTGAGCATGTCCGTCCGTCCGTCTGTTGAAATCACGCAAACTTCCGCACGAAACAAGCTATCGACTTGAAACTTGGTACAAGTAGTTGCTATTGATGTAGGTCGGACGGAATTGCAAATGGGCCATGTCAGTCCACTTTTACGTATAGCCCCCATATAAACGGACCATCAAATTTGGCTTGCGAATCCTCTAAGAGAAGCAAATTTCATCCGATCCGGCTGAAATTTGATATATGGTGTCACCATATGATCTCTAACAACCATGCAAAAATTGGTCCACATCGATCCTTAATTATATATAGCCCCCATATAAACCGATCCCCCGATTTGGCTTGCGTAGCCTCTAAGAGAAGCAAATTTCATCTGAAGTTTGGTACATGGTGTTACATCGGTCCATAATTATATATAGCCCCCATATAAACCGATCACCAGATTTGACCTTCGGGGTCTTGGAAGACCAAAATTTATCTGATTCAGTTGAAATTTGGAACGTGGGGTTAATATATGGCCTCAAATACCCATGCAAAAATCGGTCGAAATCGGTCCATAATTATATATAGCCCCCATACAAACAAATCCCCAGATTTGACCTCCGGAGCCCCTTGGAAGAGCAAAATCCATCCAATTCGGTTGAAATTTGGTATGTGATGTTAATATATGGTATCCAACAACCATGCAGGAATTGGTTCATATCAGTCCATAATTATATATAGCCCCCATATAAACCGATCCCCAGATTTGACCTCCGGTACCTTTTGGAGAAGCAAAATTCATCCGATCTGATTCAAATTTGGTACGTGGTGGTAGTATATAATATTTAACAACCATGCAGGAATTGGTTCATATCAGTCCGTAATCATATATAGCCCCAATATAAACCCATCCCGAGATTTAGTTTTGGAGCCTCTTGGAGGAGGAAAATTCATCCGAGTCAGCTGAAATTTGGTACATTGGGCTAGTATATGGCCGTTAACAACCATGCCTAACTAGGTCCATATCGGTCTATAGTTATATATAGCCCTCAGATAATTCGATCCCCAATCACACAAAAATTGGTCCATATCAAGTTCATAATTGTATAGCCCCCATATAAGCGACCTCCATATTTCAATTCTGGATCTCTACGTACCGTGCAAAAGTCCATGTCGATTCGTAATTATTTGTAGACTTACCTATACATAATTTTTTATCTAATATATACCACGTATGGACTAACTCACAATTTAGAAAACGATGTTAAGAAGTTTTAAGATACCACAACCCAAGTAATTCGATTGTGGATGACAATCTTTCGTAGAAGTTTCTACACAATCCATGGTGGAGGGTACATAAGATACGGCCTGGCCGAACTTACGGCCGTATATACTTGTTATAATATAAAACATAAAAAGTATATACGGCCGTAAGTTCGGCCAGGCCGAATCTTATGTACCCTCCAATTTTGGAAAATATTATGGACACCGCCATATATATCTTTCGTCCGATTTAGACTCATATTACCACAGAGGCCAAAGTTTACTACCGATTTATGCGAAATTTTGCATAGAGAGTAGAATTGACATTCTACCAATGCTTGGTAAATTTCATTGAAATCGGTTTAGATTTAAATATAGGTCCCACATATATCTTTCGTCCGATTTGCACTTATATGGCCTCAAAAGCTAGAGTTTTGCCCTGATTTGGTTCAATTTTTCCACAAAAAGTACGTGTAGCAGTATTGGCAAGTGTGCCAAATTTGGCTGAAATCGGTTCAGAGTTAGATATAGCTCCCATATATATCATTACACTCAAATGACCACGGGGCCAGAGTTATACTCCAATTTACGTGAACTTTTTTAGAGATGGCAGAATTATTATTCTAACTATGCATGTCAGATCAATATAGCTCCCATATATATGTACACCAGAATTGGAAAATTATTGTAGACTATTTCATATTTTAGACCCATTTTTAATGGGTATTTCCTCCAACTGACTGGATAGTTTCCACAGAGAATATATTTAATGTGATATTTAAGTGTGTCAAGTTTGATCTAAATAATTTGGTTCAGATTTAGATAAAGCCTCCATATATTCGTTTTTTTTTTCGGTTTATACAAATATGGCCAAAATTCCCACACTTTACACAAAATTCTGTGATGATTTCCCCATATCTTAGTCATATCCTATACACTGTAATGCCAGACTTTCCACAGAACGGTTGAGTTTTAAATAAGGCTCCAAGTCGCCCGACTTGACCAAATAATATATCACAACCCACACTTGACCACATATCTTGGCGAGATCGAACCAATATCCTTGTAAAATCGCCACTGATGAGTAGCAAAAATTGTGAATATTACTAAAATTGTCCTATATCTCGAATACATATGTATCGCCTTATAAATCATAAATGCTCTTTTGTACAATTGCATTAAAATTTCTCTCGCTTCATATGTCCCATATTTTTATACCCTGCGCCACACTGTGGAACAAGGTATTATAAGTTAGTGCATATGTTTGCAACACCCAGAAGGAGACGAGATAGACACATGGTGTCTTTGGCAAAAATGGTCAGGGTGGGCTCCTGAGTCGATATAGCCATGTCCATCTGTCCGTGAACACATTTTTGTAATAAAAGTCTAGGTCGCAGTTTTAGTCCAATCGAATTCAAATTTGGCACAAGTATGTGTTTTGACTCAGAACAGAACCCTATTGATTTTGGTAGAAATCGGTTCAGATTTAGATATAGCTCATATATATATTTCGCCCGATATGCACTTATATGGCCCCAAAAGCCAGAGTTGTACCCTAATTTGCTTAAAATTTTGCACAAGAAGAACAATTAGTACTATAGTCAAGTGTGCCAAATTTTATTGAAATCGGTTTAGATTTAGATATAGCTCCCATATATATCTTTCGACCAATATGGAGTAATACGGTCTCAGAAGCCAGAGTTTTACCCCAATTTGGTTGAAATTTTGCACTAGGAGTACAATTAATAGTGAAGTCAAGTGTGCCAAATTTTATTGAAATCGGTTCAGATTTACATATAGCTCCCCGATTTACACTCATATGACCACAGTGGCCAATCTTTTACTCCAATTTAATTGAAATTTTGCACAGGGAGTAGAATTAGCATTGTAGCTATGCGTGCCAAATTTGGTTGAAATCGGTTCAGATTTAGATATATCTCCCATATATAGCTTTCGCCCGATTTACACTCATATGACCACAGGGGCCAAATTTTATACCCTTCACCACTACTGTGGTACAGGGTATAAATTTGTGCATTTGTATGTAACGCCAAGAAATAGTGGTCATAGTCCCATCTTTTAGTATACCGATCGGCTTAGAATTAAATTCTGAGTCGATTTAGTCGCAATTTAAGTCGGATCGTCCTCAAATTTGGCATAGGGCCGTTTTTTGGGACAGAGACAATCGCTATTGGTTTTGGAAAAAATCGGTTCAGATTTAGATATAGCTGCCATATATATTTATCCCCGATTTGGTCATAGTTAGCGTGTTTCACAACCGATTTTCTTGAAATAGCGTATATCCAAATATTTTATGAATCTCGAAAATCTTGCTAAATATCAGCCAAATCGGTTCAGAGTTAGATATAGCTCCCATATATATCTTTCGTGCGATTTAGACTCATATGACCACAGAGGCCAAAGTTTAGTACCGATCTTCGTGAAATTTGCACAGAGGGTAGAAATGATATTCTACCAATGCTTGGTAAATTTGATTGAAATCGGTTCAGATTTAGATATAGCTACCATATATATCTTTCGTCCGATTTGTACTTATATGGACACAAAAGCCGGAGTTTTGCCGTGATTTGCTTCAAATTTTGCACAAGGGGTTCGTTTAATAGTATCGTTAAGTGTGTCAAATTTTGTTAAAATCGGTTCAGATTTAGATATAGCTCACATATATATCTTTCGCCCGATTTGGACTTATATGGTCTCAAAAGCCCGAGTTTTGCCCTGACTTACTTCAAATTTTGCACAAACGGTACTTTTAACGATACTATTGTATGCGCCAAATATGGTCAAAATCGATTCAGATTTAGATATAGCTCCCATATATATCTTTCGTCCGATTTGAACTTATATGGCCTCAAAATCCAGGGTTTTGCTGTGATTTGCTTCAAATCTCGCACAAGGTGTACGTTTAGTAGTATCGCTAATTGTGCAAAATTTGGTTGAAATCGGTTCAGATTTAGATATGACTCCCATATATATCTTCTGTCCAATTTGCACTCATATGACCAGGGGGGCCAAAGTTATACTCCCATTTACGTGAAATTTCGCATAGATAGAAGAATTATTATTCTAACTATACATGTCAAATTTAGTCAAAATCGGTTCAGATTATATATAGCTCCCATATATACGTACACCAGAGTTGGGGAAATGTGGTAGACTGTTACACATTTTAGACCCATTTTTAATGGAAGTTTCCTCCAATTAAGCGTTAGCCGATTTAAATTTTAATTCTAAAGATTTTGTAGAAGTAAAAAAATTTTCTCCTTTATATATCTTCCAGCAAATGTGAAGTAGTTGAGATGGTAACACAAATTTTGGCCTACATAGGGGTGAAGGGTATAATATAGTCGGCCCCGCCCGACTTTAGACTTTCCTTACTTGTTTTGTTACTAACATTGTGTTCCACCCTAGTGCATTAGCCGACTTAAATTTTGAGTCTATAGATTTTGTAGAAGTCTATCAAATTCTGGCCAGATCGAGTGATATTTAAATGTGTGTATTCGAGGCAAACCTTTATATATAGCCCCCAACACATTTGGATGTGATATGGAATCGAAAATTTATATCTACAAAGTGGTGCAGGGTATAATATAGTCAGCCCCGCCCGACTTTAGACTTTCCTTACTTGTTATACCCTTCACCACTACTGTGGTGCAGGGTATAATAAGTTTGTGCATTTGTATGTAACGCCAAGAAGGAAAAGTCTGAGACCCATCGTTTAGTATACCGATCGTCTTAGAATTAAATTCTGAGTCGATTTAGCGATGTCCGTCTGTCCGTCTGTCTGTCTGTCCGTCTGTCTGTCTGTTGGTGTATTTTTGTGTGCAAAGTACAGCTCGCAGTTTTAGTCCGATTGTCCCAAAATTTGGTATAGGGCCCTGTTTCGGCTCAAAGGCGATCCCTATTGATATTGGAAAAAATCGGTTCAGATTTAGATATAGCTGCCATATATATTTTTACCGATCTGGTCATAATTGGCGTGTATATCAACCGATCTTCCTCAAGTTCCTTATATCCGAATATTTTATGAGTCTCGAAAAACTTGCAAAATATCAGCCAAATCGGTTCAGATTTAGATATAGCTCCCATATATAGCTTTCGCCCGATTTACACTCATATGACCATAGAGGCCAATTTTTTGCTACGATTTAATTGAAATTTTGCACAGGGAGTAGAATTAGCATTGTAGCTATGCGTGCCAAAATTGGTTGAAATCGGTTCAGATTTAGATATATCTCCCATATATAGCTTTCGCCCGATTTACACTCATATGACCACAGAGGCCAATTTTTAACTCCGATTTAGTTGAAATTTTGCACAGGGAGTAGAATTAGCATTGTAGATATGCGTGCCAAATTTGGCGGACATCGGTTCAGATTTAGATATAGCTCCCATATATATGTTTTTCTGATTTCGACAAAAATGGTCAAAATACCAACATTTTCCTTGTTAAATCGCCACTGCTTAGTCGAAAAGTTGTAAAAATGACTCTAATTTTCCTAAACTTCTATTGCATATATATCGAGCGATAAATCATAAATAAACTTTTGCGAAGTTTCCTTAAAATTGCTTCAGATTTAAATGTGTCCCATATTTTTTTACTAAAATTGTGTTCCACCCTAGTGCATTAGCCAACATAAATTTTGAGTCTATAGATTTTGTAAAAGTCTATCAAATTCTGTCCAGGTCAAGTGATATTTAAATGTATGTATTTGGGACAAACCTTTATATATATGATATGGTATCGAAAATTTAGATCTACAAAGTGGTGCAGGGTATAATATAGTCGGCCCCGCCCGACTTTAGACTTTCCTTACTTGTTATACCCATCACCATAAAATGGTGACGGGGGTATAATAAGTTTGTCATTCCGTTTGTAACACATCGAAATATCGATTTCCGACTATATAAAGTATATATATTCTTGATCAGGGAGAAATTCTAAGACGATATAAGCATGTCCGTCTGTCCGTCTGTCTGTCTGTCTGTCTGTCTGTCTGTTGTAATCACGCTACAGCCTTCAATAATGGCCCTATCGTCCCCAAATTTGGCACAGATTAGTTTTTTGTTTGCAGGCAGGTCAAGTTCGAAGATGGGCTATATCGGTCCAAGTTTTGATATAGTCCCCATATAAAACGACCTCCCGATTTGGGGTCTTGGGCCTATAAAAACCGTAGTTTTTATCAGATTTGCCTCAAATTGGAAATCCAGAGGTATTTTTGGACCATGAAGAGGTGTGTCGAAAATGGTCCGTATCGGTCCATGTTTTGGTATAGCCCCCATATAGACCGATCTCCCGATTTTGCTTCTTAGGCGTCTAGAAACAGTATTTTCTATCCGATTTGTCTGAAATTGAAAATCTAGAGGTATTTTAGGACCATAAGAAGGTGTGTCGAAAATGGTCCGTATCGGTCCATGTTTTGATATAGCCCCCATATAGACCGATCTACCGATTTTGCTTCTTGGGCGTCTAGAAACTATATTTACCATCCCATTTAACTCAAATTGGAAATCTAGAGGTATTTTGGGACCATAAAGAGATGTCTCGAAAATGGTCCGTATCGGT
Source organism: Haematobia irritans (assembly GCF_050003625.1). NCBI lineage: Eukaryota > Metazoa > Arthropoda > Insecta > Diptera > Muscidae > Haematobia > Haematobia irritans. The sequence goes on along the minus strand of NC_134400.1, from coordinate 151,373,070 downwards.
CCATGTTTTGGTATAGCCCCAATATAGACCGATCTCCCGATTTTGCTTCTTAGGCGTCTAGAAACAGTATTTTCTAGCCGATTTGTCTGAAATTGAAAATCTAGAGGTATTTTAGGACCATAAGGAGGTGTGTCGAAGATGGTCCGTATCGGTCCATGTTTTGGTATAGCCCCCATATAGACCGATCTCCCGATTTTGCTTCTTGCGCGTCTAGAAACAGTATTTTCTATCCGATTTGTATGAAATTGAAAATCTAGAGGTATTTTGGGATCATAAAGAGGTGAGTCGAAAATGGTCCGTATCGGTCCATGTTTTGATATAGCCCCATATAAACCAACCTTCCGATTTGGAGTCTTGGGCCTATAAAAACCGTAGTTTTTATCCAATTTGCTGAAATTGGAAATATAGAGGTATTTGAGGACCATAAAAAGGTGTGCCGAAAATGGTGCCCATCGGTCCATGTTTTGGTATAGCCCCCATATAGACCGATATCCCGATTTTGCTTCTAGGGCTTCTAGAAACTATATTTACCATCCGATTTGCCTGAAATTGGAAATCTAGAGGTATTTGAGGACCATAAAAAGGTGTGCCGAAAATGGTGCTCATCGGTCCATGTTTTGATATAGCCCCCATAGAGACTGATCTCCCGATTTTGCTTCTTGGGCTTCTAGAAACTATATTTTCTATCCAATTTTCCTGAAATTGAAAATCTACAGTTTTTTTGGAACCATAAAAAGGTGTGCCGAAAATGGTGCCTATTGGTCAATTTTTTGGTATAGCCCCCATATAGACCGATCTCCCGATTTGCTTTGCCTGAATTTCTTGACCTTCTATAAACTGTATTTATTACCCGATTTGCCTGAAATTCGAAATCTAGAGGTATTTTTAGACAACAAATAAGTGTGCCGAAATTTAGGTATATCGGTCCATTTTTTGGTATAACCCTCATATAGACTGATCTCTCGATTTTTAATTCTTGGGCGTCTAGAGACTATGTTTTCTAGCCGCTTTGTTTGAAATTCTAGAGGTATTTTAAGATAACAAATACGTGAGTAGCAAATGGTACCCACTACGACGAAGAGTTTTCAAAGAAAACTATCATATTTGATTCATGGTGGTGGGTATTTAAAATTCGGCCCGGCCGAATTTACTGCTGTATATACTTGTTTTTTTACTAACATTGTGTTTCATCCCAGGGCGTTAGCCGATTTCAATTTTAATTCTAGAGATTTTGAAGAAGTACAAAAAATTGTTTCCATGGTATCTGGAAACGCAAACCTTTATATAGCTTCAAGCAAATTTGAAGTACACCCTGAAAAAAAAATCGCTTCTGTAACATATACTCCCAAACATATTTTGCTTCAAGCATATACATTTTTGGGTATTGCCCAAACATTTGTATGTTTGATTTCTTCCAATATATAATATGTTTGAAAGCATATTGGTCTAAAAATATAATATGTTTGGGTAGTCTAAGTTCCAAACATTTTGTATTCTTCCATCCAAATTCAATAATGTTGTCTTCCAAAAAACTATATGTTATTATGTGAACATATAATATGTTTGGAGGCATTTTGGACCCAAAAATATTATATGCTGAGAAGAATTTTCTCCCAAAGAATATTGTGCTCAAAATTTTTTTTCTGCCTAATTGTATATTGCCTCACATTTTTTTCACTTCCATGAGTTTTTTTAGTTCTTAGCACCTTTTTCTGTAATACAAACATTGTAGAAGAAATTATTAAATTTTATACTTTTTTTCAATTTTACCTTTTGCCGGACGGGGATTCGAACAGCGGACCACACAGTTTGTAAGCCAGCACACTAACCTCTGGGCTACGTAGCTGTTATGGTCATCAAGAGATAATTATCGTTATAAGTTATATTTATATAGCATAGCTTGCGGCGCCCACGAGCCGATGCAAACATAACATTGTTTAACAACATAACATTGTTAAACATACATTTGTTGGCAGCGTGGAGCAGTGGTTGGTCGTCCGCCTTGCGTGACAGGGGTCCTGGGTTCGATCCCTGCTTCGACCAACACCATTTTTTTTTTTAAATATATTTTTTAACATATATTCCAGATTCGTTCGGAAGTTCCCGAAAAGGTGTTCAGCATTACATACTATTATATTAAATTTTTACTACGAAATTGTAAAGTGTGTTTTATAAAAGACTTAAAGTCAGAAAAGAAAAATGCTTGATATAAACGAAATGGACTGTGTTCAAATCAAATATTATTTTTTTTATTGCAAAAATAAAAATTGTGTAACAAATAAAGGCTTTTGTATACAAGTTTAAAATTTTCGAAGAAATTCAAAAACTCTTACAAAAGAAGAACGTGAATTCGAGTATATAAAAATATTTTTCCATCGAATCCTAAGGTTAACGATAACCATTCAAAAGCACATTATATTTAAATTCTAAACAGTAATTTTACTACAGCACTAAAAAGAGTGCACTGAAAAAATATTGTCGTGAGGCCAAAGAGTTCGTGTCCTTAAAATAAGAATACAACTTTTGCTTAGCTTAGAAGACGCATTTCTCTAATATAAAGTTTTTTCGATGTTCAAAGGTCGATACTTTCAATGAAGTCGTGTTGTCGTTATAATTAAGTGATTTGACTTAAAAATGGGTATCATAACATGAAAGAACAAATTTTTGGACTAAGGTCAACTTGACTTTAATAATTCAGAAAAATTCTTTAACATTAATGAAATGAATGTTGCCTTTTTGCATCTTGACCACAAGGCAAAAATCATTAAAAAATAGGATATGTTCTTCAATACTTTATTTTAAAGACATTTTTTACTTGAAACATAGCATAATTTCTACTGGAAGTCTTGTTTTTAACGGACATTTTATAGCATATCAAAAAAAAACTGAAAAAGCGAAAAATTTAAATGTGCTTCGTAGAGTCAAGTACACAAAACCCCATTTAAAAGAGAATTGTGTCTTAAAAGCATCCTTACTTGTATTCTCCGCTTCTTTGGTTCGGAATCAATACAAAAATTGTTAAAGTGGAGACACAATCTTTGGAACCGGACATGCTTTTTGTTCAGTGTATAGTGCCCTTTCGTTAGTTTTTATGAAGATCCCTTTAATTACCTTTGTTTGAATATTTTGACTTACTCGTCCTACGTTCTGATTTGTTTTGACGAAACAAAAAAATTGTGCCCGTAATGCGAAAATGATAAACAAAACTCATGCTCTTTTTTTCAAATATATTTTTATCTTGGTTCCGAATGAATTTTCTCTCCGAATACTCATTTTAATATTTTACTTAAGGATATACAATTTTTGGCGAAGTCTTATATCACAACATATATATGTTTACTCATAATATGTAAATTTATACTTGTTTATATTCACACGTAGTATTTTTCCTATATTTAATGAAATTTTCTTTGTGTATATATATTTTTAATGCGCCAATTGGTTACTTTCATTATTTTACTTCCAGCATACACTTTGTCTCTCTTTTTTATGGGCTATTTCTAAATTAATATATGTTTGCATCCAAGCATATTATATTTACAAACATTTTATATCCCAAACATAATATGTTCTAACATATTAACATATATGTCCCAAACATATTATGCTAGTTATGAACATTATATGTTTGCACTCAAAAATATTGTGTTTAAAATTTTGAGTTCCAAACATATAATGTTTATACCCAAACATATGAAAAACAGTCTTTTTCGTCCGTGTAGTTGAGAGGGTAATACAAATGTTTGTCTACATAGTGGTGAAGGGTATAATATAGTCGACTCCGCCCGACTTTAGACTTTCCTTACTTGTTTTAATTTAAATTTTCCTTTACAATAATTTAGTAAGAAACTCTCATATATTGGTCCATATGCGCTTGTTGGCTTAGCAAATTCAACTAACTTTGTGAGTATTATTAAATCCTTTCTTATTATATTGATATATGTGGATATTTCATTATTTAAGGCATTTCCTATATTGTGTTTATTTTTGTGTGACTTAATTTTAACATTCAGAGATAGATCATTTATTGCAAATTAGCTTCAATTTTAATTTCGTAACTTTTAATTACACTTTTATCTTGTTATACCCTGCACCATAAGATGGGGGTATATTAACTTTGTCATTCGGTTTGTAACACATCGAAATATTGCTCTAAGACCCCATAAAGTATATATGTTCTGGGTAGATATGACCTCCGGAGCCTCTTGGAAGAGCAAAATTCATCCGATCTGGTTGAAATTTGGAATGTGGTGTTAGTATATGTAGTCAACATTTTATTTCAATAGAAAATTTTGTCAAAATTGTATTTCTATAGAAAATTTTATTTGTTGTTTTGCTTTCAGCTTTATTTCGTCAACATTTTATTTCAATAGAGAATTTTGTCAAAATTTTATTTCAATAGAAAATATTGTCAAAATGTTATTTCTATAGAAAATTTTGTCAACATTTTATTTCTATAGAAAATTTTGGCAAAATTTTATTTCTATAACAAATTTGATCAAAATTTTATTTCTATAGAAAATTTTGTCAAAATTTTATTTCTATAGAAAATTTTGTGAAAATTTTATTTTTATAGAAAATTTTAACAAACTGAATTATATACGTATTTAATTGGCTTTTTTGTTGTGTGTAATTATACCCCGTATGGACGAACTATGGACTAATAATTTAGAAGACGGTATTAAGAAGTTTTAAGATACCTTGCCATCGGCAAGTGTTACCGCAACCCAAGTAATTCGATTCGATGACAGTCTTTAGTAGAAGTCTCTACGCAATCCATGGTGGAAGCTACATAAGATTCGGCCTGGTCGAACTTACGGCCGTATATACTTGTTGTATGTAATTTTTTGGTTATCTAGAAATAATTGTATTGATGTTTAAAAATATGCACCACTAAAGTATTAGTGTTTAATGTTCGAAATTGAAGGTTTGAGCGTGTAGAGTGTCATTAGGGCTGATAAACACCATGGTCGACAAGGCAAGATGGGACAACCGATCGAATATCAATGACACCTAGATATCCATTTTCCGGGTCCGGTTCCGTTTTCTTTTAAATAGTTCTGTCATTATGAGAAGCAAATGTGTATGCTACCATTAAAATTGTATTGTTTGTGTAAGAGGCTGGGATCTAACTTCGGCGACAGGAACACCCCCACTGAGCAAGGTCGGAACATTCGATAGCAACGGTCGGTAGAAGTTAGGATCTACTGTGAGAGCCGTTACAAACTCCATATCACTAAAAAATGCCGGCGATGCTATGTACTAATGTAGGTAAAAACAAGTACATACGGCCGCAAGTTCGGCCACGCTGAATCTTATGTACCCACCACCATGGATTGCGTAGAAACTTCTACGAAAGACTGTGATTTAGTCCATACATGGTATATATTAAACAAAAAAGTTATGTATAGTTAAGTCTACAAATAATTACGAATCGACTTTTTGTACGTAGAGAGGCAGAATTGAAATATGGGGGTCGCTTATATGGGGGCTATATACAATTATGAACTTGATATGGACCAATTTTTGTGTGATTGGGGATCGATTTATCTGAGGGCCATTTATAACTATAGACCGATATGGACCTAGTTAGGCATGGTTGTTAACGACCATATACTAGCACAATGTACCAAATTTCAACTCACTCGGATGAAATTTGCTACTCCAAGAGGTTCCAAAACCAAATCTCGGGATCGGTTTATATGGGGCTATGTACGATTATGGACTGATATGTACCACTTTTGGCATGGTTGTTAAATATCATATACTACTACCACCACCACGATGAATTTTGCTTATCCAAAAGGCACCGGAGGTCAAATCTGGGGATCGGTTTATATGGGAGCTATATATAATTATGGACTGATAGGAACCAATTCCTGCATGGTTGTTGGATACCATATACTAACATCACGTACCAAATTTCAACCGAATGGCAAGCATTTTGCTCTTCCAAGGGGCTCTGGAGGTCAAATCTGGGGATCGGTTTATATGGGGCCTATATATAATTATGGACCGATATCGATCAATTTTTGCATAGGAGTTTGAGGCCATATATTAACACCACATACCAAATTTCAACTGAATCAGATGAATTTTGGTCTTCCAAGAGGTTCCGGAGGTCAAATCTGGTGATCGGTTTATATGGGGGCTATATATAATTATGAACCGATGTGGACCAATTTTTGCATGGTTGCTATAGACCATATACTAACATCACGTACAAAATTTCGGCCGGATCGGATGAAATTTGCTTCTCTTAGCGGCCTCGCAAGCCAAATCGGGGGATCGGTTTATATGGGGGCTATATATAATTATGGACCGATGTCGACCAATTTTTGCATGGTTGTTAGAGACCATATACTAACACCATGTACCAAATTTCAGCCGGATCGGATGAAATTTGCTTCTCTGAGAGGCCTCGCAAGCCAAATCGGGGGATCGGTTTATATGGGGGCTATATATAATTATGGACCGATGTGGACCAATTTCTGCATGGTTGCTAGAGACCGTATACTGACACCACGTACCAAATTTCAGTCGGATCGGATGAAATTTGCTTCTCTTAGGGGCCTCGCAAGCCAAATCGGGGGATCGGTTTATATGGGGGCTATATATAATTATGGACCGATGTGGACCAATTTTTGCATGGTTGTTAGAGACCACATACTAACACCATGTACCAAATTTCAGCCGGATCGGATAAAATTTGCTTCTCTTAGAGGCTCCGCAAGCCAAATCGGGGGATCGGTTTATATGGGGGCTATATATAATTATGGACCGATTTTTGCATGGTTGTTAGAGACCATATATTAACACCACGTATCAAATGTCTGCCGGATCGGATAAAATTTGCTTCTCTTAGAGGCTCTGCAAGCCAAATCGGGGGATCGGTTTATATGGGGGCTATATATAATTATGGACCGATGTGGACCAGTTTTTGCATGGTTGTTAGAGACCATATACTAACACTATGTACCAAATTTCAGGCGGATCGGATAAAATTTGCTTCTCTTAGAGGCTCCGCAAGCCAAATTTTGGGGTCCGTTTATACACCCAGAAAAAAGTGACCCCTTCTTTAAGTTAAAATGAACTCATTGTGAAGAAAGTTGAACTTCGTATGGCGCCAAAGACATTTTTATTTGTTTGAACGATGTGATTTTCGTAGAAATTAGGAATAATGCATTCCATATATTAGTTAACATTTTCCTATATTTATATACCACTATACTACAGAATGAAAAAATTTAACTAATTTGAATTCATATATGGAATAATTTTATTGAAATTTTTTCATTCATTTCGACAAATCTTACACATTTGTGATAAAACTTTTACTTCATAATTAGAACTGCTTACCTTCGTTTTTAAATACAATTTTATTTATTTCTATAAGCAATTTTATCTTCAATAAAAGACATGTTTTATTAATATATTGAATATATTTATTAAGAATCAACAGCATCGAATCTCTTTGAAATATTAGTTTATTATTCCACTATTTCCAATTTCCGTGTGATATTATCAACTGTAAAACGCACTTTTTCTTCTTCTTGTACTTTTCACTTTTAATAAGTTGCTGCCTATCGATTTTGTCCTCCTTTTACAATTTCAATACCTACAAATATAAAAAATCATAAAACATTTTTGTTGCAAAAGGTTAGCGTCACTGAATATTACCTGATAATTGAAGATTCCAAAATGAAGACAAATGAAAGGGTTGTTATTCTGCTGGTGTTTTCTTTCTTTATACACTATCACGAACATTGATAGATTTATTTAAAAAAAACGAAAATTTTTCTCACTAATTTAAAATAACAAATATTTTATATATTTTATATATTTTATTTGTTATTTATTATATTATTTTACCATATTATTTTTTAACAATCTCTCCGTATACCAAAACAACGCGATTCCAACTAAAAAAACAACCGACGCGCAAATATATCGATTACACCCACGCGCAAACACATCGATTACGATGACAGGTATCGATTACAGGTAGACAATAGAAATTTAGGAAAATTTCCTATATTCTAACAAGTGTGTTTCCTTAAGTTTTGAAAGGATTGAATACTTCTTAGTACGAATGAACTAAAATATTTTTCTATGCCAAGTGTTGTTCGTATGTATGAAAAACTTTCTATTATAAAGGAAGTCGCAATTATCATTTTATAAGAAATTTTACTAATTTTGAGAAAACTTGGTTTTAGTTCGGTTTTTGTTTATTTTTACGAATGCTTTGTTATCGGTGAATAAAATTTTCTTTTTCAGTAGTAAATTCTTATACCCAGCGAAGAAAATAGTATGAGTAAAATTCCATGCCTTATTCTAGTTAATGAACTATTCCTAACTGCTTACAGTTTAGGATTTTTTTACTGAAACGAGTAAATTTTATTATTTTTCACAAAAATTTACCTTAATGGAAATAAAATGGATAAACTATATTGATGAAAATTTTTTCCTTTAGTTTCGAAGGCACTTTTTTCTGGGTGTATGGGGGCTATACGTAAAAGTGGACCGATATGGCCCATTTGCAATACCATCCGACCTACAGCAATAACAACTACTTGTGCCAAGGTTCAAGTCGATGGCTTGTTTCGTTCGGAAGTTAGCGTGATTTCAACAGACGGACGGACGGACGGACGGACATGCTCAGATCGACTCAGAATTTCACCACGACCCAGAATATATATACTTTATGGGGTCTTAGAGCAATATTTCGATGCGTTACAAACGGAATGACAAAGTTAATATACCCCCCATCCTATGGTTGTGGGTATAATAAACCAAAATTGGTTTATTATTTTAAAAATAGATTCTTTTTTCCTGTAGTTGGCGACTTTGCATTAAATTAATTGCCTCTCCTCTTATTTTGTAGCAAATAGATCTTTTCCATACAATAAACACCGGGAAGCTCAAGTTACCATCAAATAAAAAACTCAAATTTTAAAATGTTTGATTAAAGTGGTAGCCCACGCAAAAAAATAATTCTTTCCTTCCAAATGATATTTTAGACAAACAAAGATCGTTTCTCATTTGCTGTTTGATTTAAGGAAGTTTATTTGGAAGAAAAGTATATACTTTTTGTGATAAACGTTTATTCTTTTCCAGTATGTAAAAACAATTTGATAAAGATTAACTCAAAAAAAAAAAAAAAAATAATAACAAGTATAAACGGCCGTAAGTTCGGCCAGGCCGAAGCTTATGTACCCTCCATCATGGATTGCGTAGAAACTTCTTCTAAACACTGCCATCCACAAGCGAATTACTTAAGTTGCGGTAACGCTTGCCGATGGCAAGGTATCTTAAAACCTCCTAACACCATCTTCTAAATTGTATGTAAGTCTATACGTGGTATATATTAAATCAAAAAGATCGATCCAATACGTATATAATTCAGTTTGACAAAGTAAAGAGATAAAATTTTAACAAAATTTTCTATAGAAATAAAATTTTCACAAAATTTTATATAGAAATAAACTTTTGACAAAATTTTCTATAAAAATAAAATCTTGGTAGATTATTTTTGGCTCGAGTGGCAACCATGATTATGAACCGAATAAAATTTGAACAAAATTTTCTATAGAAATAAAATTTTGACAATGATGAAAATTTTATTATGAACCGAATAAAATTTTAACAAAATTTTCTCTAGAAATAAAATTTTCTATAGAAATAAAATTTTGACAAAATTTTCTATAGAAATAAAATTTTGACAAAATTTTCTATAGAAATAAAATTTTGATAGACTATTTTTGGCTCTAGTGGCAACCATGATTATGAACCGATATGGACCAATTTTTGTGTGATTGGACCAATTTTGGTATGGTTGTTAGCGACCATATACTAACACCACGTTCCCAATTTGAACCGGATCGGATGAATTTTGCTCCTCCAAGAGGCTCCGGAGGTCAAATCTGGAGAACGTTTTATATGGGGGCTATATATAATTATGGACCGATATGGACCAATTCTGGCACGCTTGTTAAAGATCATATACTAACACCATGTTCCAAATTACAACCGGATTGGGTGAAATTTGCTTCTCTTTGAGGCTTCGCAAGCCAAATCTGGAGATCGGTTTATATGGGTCTATATATAATTATGGAACGATGTGGACCAATTTTTGCATGATTGTTAGAGACCATATACCAACACCATGTACCAAATTTCAGCCGGATCGGATGAACTATGCTTCTCTTAGAGGTTCCACAAGCCAAATCTGGGGATCGGTTTATATGGGGGCTATATATAATTAAGGACCGATATGAACCACTTTTTGCATGGTTGTTAGAGACCATATACTAACACCATGTACCAAATTTCAGCCGGATCGGATGAAATTTGCTTCTCTTTTAGGCTCCGCAAGCCAAATCTGGGGATCGGTTTATATGGGGGCTATATATAATTATGGACCGATGTGGACCAATTTTTGCATGGTTGTTAGAGACCATATACTAACACCATGTACCAAATTTCAACCGGATCGGATGAAATTTGCTTCTCTTTTAGGCTCCGCAAGCCAAATCTGGGGATCGGTTTATATGGGGGCTATATATAATTATGGACCGATGTGGACCAATTTTTGCATGGTTGTTAGAGACCATATACTAACACCATGTACCAAATTTCAGCCGGATCGGATGAAATTTGCTTCTCTTTTAGGCTCCGCAAGCCAAATCTGGGGATCGGTTTATATGGGGGCTATATATAATTATGGACCGATGTGGACCAATTTTAGCATGGTTGTTAGAGACTATATACCAACACCATGTACCAAATTTCAGCCGGATCGGATGAAATATGCTTCTGTTAGAGGCTCCACAAGCCAAATCTGAGGGTCCCTTTATATGGGGGCTATACGTAAAAGTGGACCGATATGGCCCATTTTCAATACCATCCGACCTACATCGATAACAACTACTTGTGCCAAGTTTCAAGTCGATAGCTTGTTTCGTTCGGAAGTTAGCGTGATTTCAACAGACGGACGGACGGACGGACTGACGGACGGACGGACACGCTTAGATCGACTCAGAATTTCACCACGACCCAGAATATATATACTTTATGGGGTCTTAGAGCAATATTTCGATGTGTTACAAACGGAATGACAAAGTTAATATACCCCCATCCTATGATGGAGGGTATAATAATAATAATAATCCTTTCTGGCTAATTGAATTTTCCCTCACATCTTTCTCACTTCCACGAGGTTTTTTAGTTCTTAGCACCTTTTTCTGTAATACAAACAATGTAGAAGAAATTATTTGATTTTAAAATTTTCTAAAATTTTATCTTTCGCCTGGACGGAGAATCGAACCGCGGACCATGCAATTTGTAAGCCAACACACTATCTACTGAGCTATATAGCTGCTATTGTCGTCAATAGACAATTATCCATATAAGTTATATTTATATAGCATAGCTTGCGGCGCCATCGAGCCGATTAAACAAACTTTATTTAACAGAAACATACTGAAAAAAGGCCTATGAAATATAATGTAAACTAAATTAAAGGACAATTTGCACAATGTTAAGGAAAAATTTCTTTAAAATAATGAAAGCTTAATTAAAAGAATTGTCAATATATTTGTAGATTTAACGTAAGCAAGAACCTTATATGGCGGGAGATCAATATTTTTTTGTTTTACAAACAAAATGACAAAATTAGTATACCCCCATCCCATGCCTAGAGAACTCGCCAATTGTGGGAACTTTCCATTATTTCTTTGGCAGTGTGGGAATCTGCAAGAACTTTACCCTAATATGGGAGGTTAATTGCACTCAACGATTTAATCGTATTTAGTATTTTAATATTACGTCTAGATTAGCTTGTTATCGTTTTGACTTCTAGTGAATGTTGTTATTTTTGTATTTTTTATCAGCATTTCCACTTACCCCACCTTATCGATTGTATTTGTTATGGTTTAGATTAGAGATGAGTAGGTGAAAAAATATAAGAGGATTCATGACGCGTTGTTGCAACTCGAGCCAAACATAAGCTACCAAAAATTCGAAAGAATTTGTACCATAAAACAATCAAATAAATAAAGTTTATTTTGCAGTAATTGATCGAACTTTTGTGGTTATTATTAAAAAAATTGTTTCTTCGAAAGAAATGTTTTAATATTTTATTTTGGAGGTTTATTATTTTATGATCACTTCCAATAGCGACAATTTATTTGGGTGTATAAATACCCTATGAATTGTAAACGTGTCGAAGTTTTAACTATTTTTGGATTGTACCAACAAGGAGACGAGATAGACACATGGTGTCATTGGCAAAAATGCTCAGGGTGGGCTCCTGAGTCGATATAGCCATGTTCGTCTGTCCGTCCGTGAAAACATTTTTGTAATTAAAGTCTAGGTCGCAGTTTTAGTCCAATAGACTTCAAAATTGGTACAAGTATGTGTTTTGACTCAGAATAGATCCCTATTGATTTTGGAAGAAATCGGTTCAGATTTAGATATAGCTCCCATATATATATATTTCGCCCGATATGGACTTATATGACCCCAGAAGCCAGAGTTTTGGCCCAATTTGGTTGAAATTTTGCACTAGGAGTACAATTAGTAATATAGTCATGTGTGCCAAATTTGATTGAAATCGGTTCAGATTGAGATATAGCTCCCATATATATGTTTTTCTGATTTCGAAAAAAATAGTCAAAATACCAACATTTTCCTTGTAAAATCGCCACTGCTTAGTCGAAAAGTTAAAAAATGACTCTAATTTTCCTAAACTTCTAATACATATATATCGAGCGATAAATCATAAATAAACTTTTGCGAAGTTTCCTTAAAATTGCTTCAGATTTAAATGTTTCCCATATTTTTATACCCTTCACCACTACTGTGGTACAGGGTAAAATAAGTTTGTACATTTGTATGTACCGCCAAGAAATAATTGTCATAGACCCATCTTTTAGTATACCGATCGGCTTAGAATTAAATTCTGAGTCGATTTAGCGATGTCCGTCTGTCTGTATGTCCGTCCGTCTGTCTGTATATGTAATTTTGTGCACAAAGTGCAGCTCGCAATTTAAGTCCGATCGTCCTCAAATTTGGCATAGGACCGTTTCTTGGGACAGAGACAGTCGCTATTGGTTTTAGAAAAAATCGGTTCAGATTTAGATATAGCTGCCATATATATCTTTCGTCCGATTTAGACTCATATGACCACAGAGGCCAAAGTTTACTACCGATCTTCGTGAAATTTTGCAAAGAGGGTAGAATTCACATTCTACCAGTGCTTGGTAAATTTGATTGAAATCGGTTCAAATTTAGATATAGCTCCCATATATATCTTTCGTCCGATTTGAACTTATATGGCCACAAAAGCCAGAGTTTTGCCGTGATTTGCTTCAAATTTTGCACAAGGGGTTCGTTTAATAGTATCGTTAAGTGTGTCAAATTTTGTTAAAATCGGTTTAGATTTAGATATAGCTAACATATATATCTTTCGCCCGATTTGGACTTATATGGTCTCAAAAGCCAGAATTTTGCCCAGACTTACTTCAAATTTTGCACAAGCGGTACTTTTAACGATACTATTGTATGTGCCAAATATGGTCACAATCGATTCAGATTTAGATATAGCTCCCATATATATCTTTCGTCCGATTTGAACTTATATGGCCTTAAAATCCAGGGTTTTGCTGTAATTTGCTTCAAATTTCGCACAAGGAGTACGTTTAGTAGTATCGGTAATTGTGCCAAATTTGGTTGAAATCGGTTCAGATTTAGATATGGTTCCCATATATATCTTCTGTCCGATTTGCACTCATATGACCAGGTGGGGCCAAAGTTGTACTCCCATTTACGTGAAATTTCGCATAGATAGAAGAATTATTATTCTAACTATATGTCAAATTTAGTCAAAATCGGTTCAGACGTACACAGAGTTGGGGACTGTTACACATTTTAGACCCATTTTCAATGGAAGTTTCCTCCAATTAACTGGATAGCGTTAGCCGATTTAGATTTTAATTCCAAAGATTTTGTAGAAGTAAAAAAATGTTCTCCTTTATATAGCTTCCAGCAAATGTGAAGTAGTTGAGATGGTAACACAAGTTTTGGCCTACATAGGGGTGTGAAGGGTATAATATAGTCGGCCCCGCCCGACTTTAGACTTTACTTACTTGTTTTTTACTAACAATGTGTTCCACCCTAGTACATTAGCCGACATAAATTTTGAGTCTATAGATTTTCTAGAAGTCTATCAAATTCTTTCCAGATCGAGTGATATTTAATATATGTATTTGGGACAAACCTTTATATATAGCCCCCTACACATTTGACGGATGTGATATGCTATCGAAATTTAAATCTACAAAGTGGTGCAGGGTGCAGACTTTCCTTACTTGTTTTTTTCTGAGCTTGAGTAAAACTCTACTCACGCTCACATCACTAATGCAAACATACATTTAATAAATTTAACAAAAACAAAATTATGTTCTAAAGCTGATTAAACTCCAAACGACAACTGTATCAATGAAAACATGAATTAGTGCGGCAAAAAGAACTGGACAATGTACATCTTGAGTTTATTTGTGATAGGCCTTTGTGTGGCAGGCTATTGGTTTCATGTGTCCAAGAAACCAATGCGCGATGCTGTCAAAAATATCGCGGGCCCTTTACATATCCCATTGCTGGGTTCGGTACATTTCGTACTTGGCATAACACCTCAAAGTAAGTAGTAAATATGATCATGACTTACTACTAAGAATACCCTCTCCCATAGATATTTTGATTTGATTTGCAGATATTTTCAAAAGGGCCTTTGAAACAAGTGTCAAGTATGGCTATATGCTCAAGCTTTGGATGTTACATCGTCTGATCGTTGTCAGTGCTGATCCAGAAATGAACGAACAAATCTTGTCGAGTACAACACATATAAGCAAACATCATTTGTATGGTGTTCTCCATCAATGGCTGGGTAATGGTCTTCTCATTAGTGATGGTCATAAATGGCATTCGCGTCGTAAGATTATAACGCCAACATTTCATTTTAAGATATTGGAACAGTTTCTCGATGTATTCCATCAACAATCCGAAGTTTTCGTCAACTGTTTAGCATCGAAGGCAGATGGTGTCACAGTATTTAATGTGTATCCTTATGTTTGTGCTGCCACATTGGATATTATAGCAGAGACTGCCATGGGTACTAAGGTGATGGCTCAAACCGATATAAATATGGAATACACCAAAGCTGTACATGAGTAAGTACATGCACTAATAGAACCTTGGCCGGCAAGGCAAAATTTTAGATACCCAGCAAAAGAAATATTCTGCAAAATAGTTTTAATACCCACCACCATAGAATGATGATGGTGGTATAATAAGTTTGCCATTCCGTTTGTAACACATCGAAATATCGATTTCCGACTATATAAAGTATATATATATATATATATATATATATATATATATATATATATATATATATATATATATATATATATATATATATATATATATATATATATATATATATATATATATATATATATATATATATATATATATATATATATATATATATATATATATATATATATATATATATATATATATATATATATATATATATATATATATATATATATATATATATATATATATATATATATATATATTCTTGATAAGGGAGAAATTCTAAGACGATATAAGCATGTCCGTCTGTCTGTCTGTCTGTTGTAATCACGCTACAGCCTTCAATAATGGGGCTATTGTCCTGAAATTTGGCACAGATTCGTTTTTTGTTTGCAGGCAGGTCAAGTTCGAAGATGGGCTATATTGGCCCAGGTTTTTATATAGTCCTCATATAAACCGACCTCCCGATTTGGGGTCTTGTGCTTCTAGAAACCATAGTTTTTACCCAATTTGCCTGAAAATGAAAGTCTGGAGTTTTTTAGGGTTATAAATAGGTGTGGTGAATACATTGGTTTTGATATAGCCTTCTTATAAACCGGCTCTCCATTTTGGGGTCTATATTCTAGATCCTCCATATAGACCGATTTCATTTCTTGAGGGTATGGAAGGCGCACTAATCATATAAATTGCTTGATACTGAAGGCAAAATTTCCATCCGATTTGCCTGAAATCTAGAGGTGTGTTAGGTCCACAAATAGGTGTTGCGAATAAGGTGTGCGTCGGTCCATGTTTTCATATAGCCGTCATATGGTTCAATCTTCCGATTTGTGTTCTCGGGTCCTACACTGTTAGAAAAATATGTTTTTCATATGTTCCGATATAAACAAAATGTGTTTCGGGCACAATTTTTAAACACAATATATTTAAGTGCAAACATGTAATGTTCTCAAACTAACAATAAATGTTTGGGACACAATGTTAATATGTTAGAATATATTATGTTTGGGGCATGAATGTTTCATAGAAATAATATGTGTGAATGTAAACATATATAAATTTACAAATTTCGAGTAAACATATATATGTTGTGCTATTTTATTAAGAGAGCGACAGAGAGAGAGAGAGAGTACAGAGAACGAAATAGAGATGGAAACCGGGAGAGTTGACGAAAGATATCAACATAACACAGCGAAAGAATCAAAAGAGAGCAATTTCTGTGAAACCGCTTGTATGTTGTTTCGGAAAACTGTTTTATGATAAGGCCAATAAATTGATATGCTTAAGTCTAAATATTATTTAATTTGAATATTAGAATGAGTATTTGGAGTAAAGAGAATAGACATTCGGAACCAAGAGAATAGACATTTGAAAAAAAACAGCATGTATTTTCGCCTTGAGAGCAGCATTTTATGTATGTGTGGACATGTGTTTTGTTCATCATTTTGGTATTATGGGCAACATTTTTTACTTGGTTCGTTAAAAGAAATCGGAACGTACGATTTCTTTTAACGAAACAACGTCTTCTGTAAATGTGTAAATAAAAAAAAAAAAATTGGTGTTCGGCCGAAGCAGGGATTGAACCCACGACCCTTTGCATGCAAGGTAGACATGGTAACCACTGCTCCACGTGGCCAACAAATGTATGTTTCTGTTAAATAATGTTGTTTGCATGGGCTCGTGGGCGCTGCAAACTATGCTATATAAATGTAACTTATAACCATAATTTTCTACTGGTGACTATAACAGCTACGTAGCCCAGTGGATAGTGTGTTGGCTTACAAACTGTATGGTCCTCGGTTCGATTCTCAGTGCAGGCGAAAGGTAAAATTTAAAAAAAATTATAAAAGTGAATAATTTCTTCAACATTATTTGTATTACCGAAAAAGGTGCCAAGAACTAAAAAATTTCGTGGAAGTGAAAATTATGCGAGGGAATGAGCACAATCTTCTTTGGGCAAAATTCTTCCAAGCATATAATATTTTTGGGCTCAAAATGCTTCCAAACATATAATTTGTTCACACAAAACAAACATATTAATGTTTCGGCAGTATCCAATAATGTATGTGCTTCCTGCAAAATATGTTTGGAACATATGTTAGAGAAGCAATTTTTTTGAGGGTGTAGACACCGCAATTGTTGTCCGACTTGCTTAAAATTAGGAATCTAAAGGTGTGTTAGGTCCACAAATAGGTGTGATGAATATTGTGTGCATCGGTCCATGTTTTGTAATAGGTGTCATACACCCTCAAAAGAAACAAAAAAACGCTTCTGTAACATATACTCCCAAAAACATTCTGCTTCAAGCATATATATCTTCAGGATTGGTCGAAATATTATTTATATTGTTCAAACATATTATGTTTCACCTTAAGTATACACTGTTAGAAAAAACTTTTAATGAAATTTTCTTTGTATATACATATTTTTAAGGCGTCAATTGGTTACTTCCATTCTTTTACTTGCAGCATACTCTCTAGGTCTCTTTTTCTAAACGCATATATGCATAATATGGTCTAACATATTAACATATATGTCCCAAACATTTTATGCTAGTTTATGAACATTATATGTTTGCACTTAAAAATATTGTAAATTGTTTGAGTTAAGTGTCAGATTCCCTAAATAATGTCTTGATACATTGCTTATGCGAGCTAAAGACAACTAAATTTCCAAATTCAGACCACTGTTGTCACTCGTGGCAAAATATTCTACCAAAATTTGAATAAAATTTTACCAAAAATCTACAAAATTTAAAATACTCTTATTTTGAAGTTTTTGATTAAATGTTTGTGGTTAGTATGAAAAAACAAAATTTTTTCTTCGAAAAAATACTTCAGCAGTAAGAGTTGTTGAGCAGTTGGTACTGCTTCTCTCCCTTACAATCCTGCTGAAACATTGCTCCATTTTTTTGCTGGGGTATTATAAGTTAGTGCATATGTTTGCAACACCCAGAAGGAGACGAGATAGACACATGGTGTCTTTGGCAAAAATACTCAGGGTGGGCTCCTGAGTCGATATGGCCATGTCCGTCTGTCTGTGAACACATTTTTGTAATCAAAGTCTAGGGCGCAGTTTTAGTCCAATCGACAAATTTTCGGTTCAGATTTAGATGTAGTTCCCATATATATCTTCCGCCCGATATGGACTTATATGGACCCAAAAGCCACAGTTTTACCCCAGTTTGGTTGAAAATTTGCACTAGGAGTACAATTAGTAGCGTAGTCAAGTGTGCTAAATTTTATTGAAATCGGTTCAGATTTAGATATAGCTCCCATATATATCGTTCGTCCGATTTACACTCATATGACCACAGAGGCCAATTTTTAACTCCGATTTAGTTGAAATTTTGCACAGGGAGTAGAATTAGCATTCTAGCTATGCGTGCCAAATTTGGTTGAAATCGGTTCAGATTTAGATATAGCTCCCATATATATGTTTTTCTCATTTCGACAAAAATGATCAAAATACCAAAATTTTCCTTGTAAAATCGCCCTTCACCACTACTGTGGTACAGGGTATAATAAGTTTGTGCATTTGTATGTAACGCGAAGAAGGAAAAGTCTGAGACCCATCGTTTGGTATACCGATCGTCTTAGAATTAAATTCTGAGTCGATTTAGCAATGCCCGTCTGTGTGTCCGTCTGTCTGTTCATGTATTTTTGTGCGCAATGTACAGGTCGCAGTTTAAGTCCGATCGTCCTCAAATTAGGCATAGGGTCGTTTTTTGGAACAAAGACAACCGCTATTCTTTCTTCAACTTCCGTACATCCGAATATTTTATGAGTCTCGAAAAACTTGAAAAATATCAGCCAAATCGGTTCAGATTTAGATATAGCTCCCATATATATATCTTTCGTCCGATTTAGACTCATATGGCAACAGAGGCCAACGTTTACTACCGATTTTCGTGAAATTTTGCACTGAGAGTAGAATTGACATTCTACCAATGCTTGGTAAATTTGATTGGAATCGGTTCAGATTTAGATATAGCCGATTTGGACTTATATGGCCTCAAAAGCTAGAGTTTTGACCTGACTTACTTCAAATTTTGCACGAGAGGTATGTTTAACGGTGTCGTTATGTGTGCCAAATTTGGTTAAAATCGGTTCAGATTTAGATATAGCTCCCATATATATCTTTCGTCTGATTTGGACTTATATGGCCTCAAAAGCCAGAGTTGTGCCCTGACTTGCTTCACATTTTGCACAAGGAGTACGTTTAATAGTATCGGTAAGTGTGCCAAATTTGGTTAAAATCGGTTCAGATTTAGATATAGCTTCGCCCGATTTACACTCATATGGCCACGGGGCCAAAGTTATTCTCCCATTTACGTGAAATTTTGCAGAGATTGCAGAATTATTATTCTAACTATGCATGTCAAATTTAGTCAAAATCGGTTCAGATTATATATGGCTCCCATATATATGTATACCAGAGTTGGTGAAATATGGTAGACTATTTCATATTTCAGACCCATTTTCAATGGGATTTTCCTCCAGTTGACTGGATAGTTTCCACAGAGAATATATTTAAAATGATATTTAAGTGTGTCACGTTTGATCTAATTTGGTTCAGATTTAGATAAAGCCTCCATATATTCGTTTTTCCGGTTTATACAAATATGGCCAAAATGTCCACACTTTACACAAAATTTTGTGATGATTTCCCCATATCTTAGTTATATCCTACACACTGTAGTGTCAGCATTTCCACAGAGCGATTGAGTTTTAAATAAGGTTCCAAGTCGCCCGACTTGACCACATATCTTGGCGAGATCTAACCAATATCCTTGTAAAATCGCCACTGCTGAGTAGCAAAAATTGTAAATATTATTCTAATTGTCATTCATAAATGCTCTTTTGTACAATTGCATTAAAATTGTTCTCGCTTCATATTTCCCATATTTTTATACCCACCACCATAGAATGGTGACGGGGTATAATAAGTTTGTCATTCCGTTTGTAACACATTGAAATATCGATTTCCGACTATATAAAGTATATATATATTCTTGATCAGGGAGAAATTCTAAGACGATATAACCATGTCCGTCTGTCTGTCTGTCTGTCTGTCCGTCTGTCTGCCTGTCTGTCTGTTGTAATCACGCTACAGTCTTCAATAATGAAGCAATCGTGCTGAAATTTTGCACAAACTCGTCTTTTGTCTGCAGACAGGTCAAGTTCGAAGATGGACTATATCGGTCCAGGTTTTGGTATAGTCCCCATATAAACCGACCTCCCGATTTGGGGTCTTAGCTTATAGAAACCATAGTTTTTATCCAATTCGTCTGAAATTGGAAATATAGAAATGGTGAGTATCGGTCCATGTTTTAGTATAGCCCCCATATAGACCGATCTCCAGATTTAACTCCTTGGGTTTCTAGAAACCGTAGTTTTTATTCAATTTACCAGAAATTGGAAATCTAGAGGTATTGTAGGACCACAAATACGTGTGTCAAAAATTGTGAGTATCGGTCCATATTTTGGTATAGCCCACATATAGACCGATCTCCAGATTTAACTCCTTGGGTTTCTAGAAACCGTAGTTTTTATTCAATTTACCAGAAATTGGAAATTTAGAGGTATTGTAGGACCACAAATACGTGTGTCAAAAATTTTGAGTGTCGGTCCATATTTTGGTATAGTCCCCATATAAACCGACCTCCCGATTTGGGGTCGTGAGCTTATAGAAACCGTAGTTTTTATCCAATTCGTCTGAAATTGGAAATCTAGAGATATTTTAGGACTATAAAGACGTGTGCCAAAAATGGGAAGTATCGGTCCATATTTTGGTATAGCCCCCATATAGACCGATCTCCAGATTTTACTTGTCGTACTTATAGAAACCGTAGTTTTTATCCAATTTGCCTGAAATTGGAAATCTAGAGGTATTTTAGGACCATAAAGAGTTGTGCCAAAAATGGTGAGTATCGGTCCATGTTTTGGTATAGACCCCATATAGACCGATCTCCAGATTTTATTTCTTGGGCTTCTAGAAACTGTATTTACTATGCGATTTGCATGAAATTTGAAATCTAGAGGTATTTTATGACCATAAGTAGGGGAGTTGAAAATGGGGAGTATCGTTTCATGTTTTAGTGTAGCCCCCATATTGACCAATCCCCCGATTTTACTTCTTGGGCGTCTATAAACTGTATTTTCTATCCGATTTGCTTGAAATTGAAAATCTAGAAGTATTTTAAGACCACAAATAGGGGTGTCGAAAATGGGGAGTATCGGTCCAAGTTTTGGTATTGCCCCCATATAGACCGATCTCCCGATTTTACTTCTTGGGCGTCTAGATACTGTATTTTCTATCCGATTTGCTTGAAATTGAAAATCTAGAGGTATTTTAAGATCACAAATCGAAATCGAAAATGGGGAGTATCGGTCCCAGTTTTGATATATCTCCCATATAAAGCGATTCCCCGATTTGGGGTCTTGAGCTTCTAGAAACCGTAGTTTTTATTCGATTTGCTTAAAATGGGAAATGGAGATGTATTTTAGGACCACAAATAGCTGTGCAGACTGATCGCCCGATTTTAGATTTCGTAGTTTTTACCCAATTTGTCGGAAATTTGAATTCTAGAGGTATTTGAGGAACATTAAGAGGTGTGCCGAAAATTTTGAGTATTGGTCCATGTTTTGGTATAGCCCACATGGTTAGGTTAGGTTAGGTGGCAGCCCGATGTATAAGGCTCACTTAGACTATTCAGTCAATTGTGGTATCAGTGGTGAACTTCTCTCTTATCACTGAGTGCTGCCCGATTCCATGTTAAGCTCAATGACAAGGGACCTCCTTTTTATAGCTGAGTCCGAACGGCGTTCCACATTGCAGTGAAACCACATAAAGAAGCTTTGAAACCCTCAGAAATGTCACCAGTATTACTGAGGTGAGATAATCCACCGTTGAAAAAAATTTTGGGGTTCGGTCGTAGCAGGAATCGAACCCACGACCTTGTGTATGCAAGGCGGGCATGCTAACCATTGCACCACGGTGACTCCCTATATAGACCTACCTCCCCCATGTAGACCTACCTCCCGGATTTAGTTTTTATGCTGCTAGAATATGTATTTTTTATCCACTTTGCCTGAAAATATTAATATACTGTTATTTTTGACCCTCAAAAATTTGTATCGCATTTATTTCTATCGGTCCATTATGTAAGACATTTATCGATCGACCGATTTCATTTCTTGAGGGTATAGCAGGATCACATCAATTGCTTAAAACTAAAAGTAAAATTTCCAGATTTTACTCCTCGTTATCATTTAAATAATGGCGGTAAAAATCTACGGATTTAAGATTTCAAATCAAGGCTTTTTTGATCATTTAAACGATAACATATGTTTACGATTTCTCTAAAATTCAAACAAAATTGGTTCTTATAAATCCAGAATCTGATCTGGTATTCATAGGTAGAATCTTTAAATTTATATGCGGGAAGTGTACTGGTTGAATTGATCTGCTTGGGGCAATATCTGTCATCTAACCCCCTTAAATCCTACATATATTGTCAAGATACCTGCACCGACGAAGAGTTTTCAAAGGAAACTATTATATTTGTTTCACGGTGGTTGGTATTTAAGATTCGGCCCGGCCGAACTTACTACTGTATATACTTGTTTTTACTAACACTGTATTTCATCCCAGGGCATTAGCCGATTTAAACTATAATTCTAGAGTTTTTGTAAAAGTACAAAAAATTGTGTCCATTAAAAGCATCTGGAAATGCAAACCTTTTATAGCTCCCAGCAAATTTGAAGTAGTTGGGATGGTAACACAAATGTTTGTCTACATAGTGGTGAAGGGTATAATATAGTCGGCCCCGCCCGACTTTAGGCTTTCCTTACTTGTTGTTTTTTTTATTAACATTGTGTTCCACCCTAGTGCATTAGCCGACTTAAATTTTGAGTCTATAGATTTTGTAGAAGTCTATAAAATTCTGTCCAGATCGAGTGATATTTAAATGTATGTACAAATATCCTTTGAATTGTAAATGTGTTGAATTTTAAAGGTTTTAACGATTTTAGCTTGTACCAACAATGGAAGTTACTTCTTCTACAAAAAGAGTGAACCTACTCATAATGCACTTTGATAGTATGACCTAACACGAAACTAAAATATTTTAAAGATATTGAATCTATTGAAAATTTTGTAAATAGTTTTTTTCTATTGAACATTTTGTCAAAATTTTTCTATTGAAAATGTTGTCAAAATTTTATTCCTAAAGAATATTTTCACGAAATTTTATTACTATAGACAAATTTGTCAAAATTTTATTTCTATAGAACATTTTCTCAAAATAATATTTCTATAGAATTTTTTTTTTTGTTATATTTTATTTCTGCAGAAAATTTTGTCAAAATTTTATTTCTACAGAAAATTTTGTCAAAATTTTATTTTTATAGAATATTTTGTCAATATTTTATTTCTGTTCACAATTTTTTTATTTCTGTAGGAAATTTTTTCAAAATTTCATTTTTATAGAAAATTTTCTCAAAATTTTAATTTTTTTTTTTTTGAAAATTTTATTTCTATTGAAAATTTTATCAATATTTTATTTCTATAGAAAATTTTACCAAAATTTTATTCCTATAGAAATTTTGTCAAAATTTTATTTCAATAGAAATTTTGCCAAAATTTTATTTTTATAGAAAAATTTGTCAACATTTTATTTCTGTAGAAAATTTTGTCAACATTTTATTTCTATAGAAAATTTTGCCAACATTTGATTTCTTTAGAAATTTTGTCAAAATTTTATTTTTATAAAAATTTTGTCAATATTTTATTTCTGTTCACAATTTTGTCAACCAACATTTTATTTCTGTAGGAAATTTTGTCAAAATTTCATTTTTATAGAAAATTTTCTCAAAATTTTAGTTTTTTTTGAAAATTTTATTTCTATTGAAAATTTTATCAATATTTTATTTCTATAGAAAATTTTACCAAAATTTTATTTCTATAGAAATTTTGTCAAAATTTTATTTCTATAGAAATTTTGTCAAAATTTTATTTTTATAGAAAAATTTGTCAACATTTTATTTCTGTTGAAAATTTTGTCAACATTTTGTTTCTATAGAAAATTTTGCCAAAATTTTATTTCTTTAGAAATTTTGTCAAAATTTTATTTTTATAAAAATTTTGTCAAAATTTTATTCCATTTTGTTGTTTTTGATTTCAGCGTGAAACCATGCATTGACTAAACTACAAGTGTTGCTGAACCAACAGAGGAAAATAATTTTATCTCTATTTTGTCAAGATTTTAGTTTTTTTTTGAAAAATTTGTCAAAATTTTATTTCAAAAAAAAGTTTGTCAAAATTTTATTTCTATAGAAAAGTTTGTCAAAATTTTATTTCTATAGAAAAGTTTGTCAAAATTTTATTTCTATAGAACATTTTCTTAAAATTATATTTTTATGGATTTTTTTTTTTCAAAATGTTAGTTCTACAGAAAATTTTGTCAAAATTTTATTTTTATAGAAAAATTTGTCAACATTTTATTTCTGTTGAAAATTTTGTCAATATTTTATTTCTATAGAAAATTTTGTCAAATTTTTAATTCTATAGAAAGTTTTCTTAAAATTTTATTTATATAGATTTTGTTTCCATAGACAACTTTGTCAAAATTTTACCAAACCGTAAAAAATCTATAATTTTTGGTAGAATTCTATAGAAATTGTCAACATTTTATTTTTAAAGAAAATTTTATTCCTATAGAACATATGTTAAAAGTTTATTTCTATAGAAAATTACGGTGTGACCATAGCCTTAGTCACACCGGAAAACTTTTGCTAAGCGGACTGCATTTTACATTATGGTAAAACCACTTAGACAACCTTTGATACATACACACAAATATCCACCCTTGCATTGCCTGATATTTTTCTCTACTAATATTTGTTAATCGCCACCCTAATATTGTTCTAATGGAATATTTCAATTTGTTTCTTCCAGAATGACACAAGTTATGGCATGGCGATTCCTAAACATGCACTTACACAATGACTTGCTATTCTCAATTCTTCATCCATTCCAAAAAATCCGCATGATGAAAAATTTTCGAATTCTACGAGAATTTACACACAAAGTAATAAAGGAAAGGCGTAAGGCATTGGAACAAAAACTAAACGGAGTGCCCGAGCAAAAAAATACAGATGACCATAATGACATTGGCCTTAAGAAACGTATGGCTTTGCTTGATGTACTTCTACAATCGAATATTGATGGCCAACCCCTGACGGATGAAGATATCAGAGAAGAAGTTGATACCTTCATGTTTGAAGGACATGATACCACAGCATCGGCTCTGGCCTTTACTCTATACCTCCTGGCACGAAATCCTAGAGTGCAGAATAAACTTCTGGCGGAAATTCGTCAAGTGTATGGAGATGATAATGTGGCTTCGGCATCCATGATGACCCTACATGAGATGAAATATTTAGAATGTGTCATTAAGGAATCTTTACGTTTGTATCCTCCTGTTCCAATCATAGCTCGAAGGATGAATGAGGATTTTAGCTATAGTGAGTATACGATTTGGCTCTTCTAAGTTTCGGATAATTTAAGTCTACTGATGTTTTGTTTTTTTATAGAACATTCAACTCTGGGTGATGGAGTTATACCGGCAGGATCTGAAGTTGTTCTTTTCATATTTGCCATGGCTGAGTTTAGTTATATATATGAGAATCCTAAAGAATTCATACCAGAACGTCATGAGGATGTGAACTCCAACACCAACTTCCATTACATTCCATTCAGTGCTGGTCCACGAAATTGTATTGGTCAAAAGTTTGCCATGCTTGAAATGAAGGTTGTCCTGAGTCACATTATTCAAGCTTATGAACTATTGCCCCTGGGAGAGAATATTCAACCCACTTTAGGATTGGTTTTACGTTCCGTCAATGGCATGCAATTGGGTATGAGGAGGAGAACAACGTAATGTATTCTTTGATAAGCCACCTTGCAATGCTGTCTAAGATAAATCTGGTTGTGCTAAATAATAGTAGTAAATTTCGCAAAATTTTATTATTTATTTATTTATTTAAAATTTTTTAAACGATAATGAATTATTAGAACAAAATGTTGTTGACTCTTTTGCAAAATTTTATTTATTTCAACAACTACCAAATGATTTTAAGGTGTCGAAATTTCTTTTCTCTTAGCTAGGCTGTGACATTCCCAGCAAAAAAAAAAATTAACAAGTATATATGGCCGTAAGTTCGGTCAGGCCGAATCTTATGTACCCTCCACCATGGGTAGCGTAGAAACTTCTACGAAAGACTGTCATCTATAATCGAATTACTTGGGTTGTGGTATCTTAAATCGTTTTCTAAATTGTGAGTTAGTCCATACGTGGTATATATTAGACAAAAAAGGTGTAGGTAAGTCTACAAATAATTACGAATCAATATGGACTTTTGCACGGTACGTAGGGAGCCAGAATTGAAATATAGGGGTCGCTTATATGGGGACTATATACCATTATAAACTTGATATGGACCAATTTTTGTGTGATTGGGGATTGATTTATCTGAGGGCTATATATAACTATAGACCGATATGGACCTAGTTAGGCATGGTTGTTAACGGCCATATACTGGCACAATGTACAAAATTTCAACTGACTCGGATGAAATTTGCTCCTCCAAGAGGGTCCAAAACCAAATCTCGGGATCGGGGCTGATATGGACATACTAACATACTATCACCACGTACCAAATTTCAACCAGATCGGATGAATTTTGCTTCTCCAGAAGGCACCGGAGGTCAAATCTGGGGATCGGTCTATATGGGGGTTATATATAATTATGGACTGATATGAACCAATTCCTGCATAGTTGTTGGATACCATATACTAACATCACGTACCAAATTTCAACCGAATCGGACGAATTTTGCTCTTCCAAGGGGCTCCGGAGGTCAAATCTGTGGATCGGTTTATATGGGGGCTATATATAATTATGGACCGATATGGACCAATTTTTGCATGGTCATTAGAGACCATATACTAACACCATGTAGAAAATTTCAGCCGGATCGGATGAAATTTGCTTCTCTTAGAGGCTCCGCAAGCCAAATCGGGGGATCGGTTTATATGGGGGCTATATATTATTATTGACCGATGTGAACCAATTTTTGCATAGTTGCTAGAGACCATATACTAACACTATATATTGGGTATCTTCGGTCTATATGGGACATGACAGGGAGATGCCTCCATGTGCCGTTAAGACCTTAGTTGAGGAGTCACTGAAAACAAAGACGAAACTCATTATGGGATGCGATGCGAATGCGCATCATAGTATTTGGGGAAGTAGTGATACTAATGCAAGGGGAGAGTCGCTAATAGAGTTTATTTTGCGTACTAATCTGGTAGTTTGCAACAAGGGAGATGCCCCAACCTTTGTCACTAAAAACATGCAAGAGGTTTTGGACATCACCTTGGCCTCGCAAGAACTGAATGAAATGGTATCTGAGTGGCATGTTTTAAGTAAACACAGCTTCTCAGATCATCGCTACATCAGTTTCAAATTTGATGTTCATACCACCAAGACCATATTTCCGCCAAATGTTAGGAAAGCTGACTGGAATAGGTATAGGGAATCGTTCAATATGATGATACCGGGAATACCAGAGACAAATATGAGCACTGTGCAAGTTATCGAACACGCAGTGGAGAGGATTACTAAGGCCTTCAACATTTCACTGAAAGCTGCATGCCCTAAAGGGAAGCCAAGGGGGAAAAATCGACCACCACGGAGTTAGTAGACCACCACGGAGTTAGGTAATATGAGGAAATCGTGCAGGAAGCTCTTTAACAAAGCAAAGTCCACCAGAGCTCCTGTGGATTGGGACGCTTACAAGAAGAATCTGAGAGGATACAAGCGAGAACTGAGAAAGGCTCAGCATAACTCTTGGAATGATTACTGCTGCAGTATTGAGAATACGTCCGAGGCTTCCAGACTACGGAAGGTGCTAGCATCCACGAGCTCCGCTCCAGGTTTCATTAAAACATCGGAGGGCAATTGGACAACGTCCAGTGAGGAGACGCTGGAGGTACAATTGGACACACATTTTCCCGGAAATCAGACGGTTGAACCATGCACTGGCGGTGCCACAGTGGCTCAGCGGTCGTTTCCTATCGGGGAAATTGTATCAGAATCTAGAATAAAATGGGCGTTAAATAGCTTTGGATCATTCAAATCCCCCGGACCTGATGGAATTACTCCGGCGGAGTTAAAAGCGGTGGCTGACAGAATTATCCCCTGGTTGTCGGCGATATATATAGGATGTATCAACTTAGCATATATTCCACGAAAGTGGAGAGAATCAAAAGTCGTTTTCATACCTAAAGCGGGAAAAGCCTCTCACTCGAATGCGAAGGATTTCCGACCAATCAGCTTATCATCATTCCTACTTAAGACTCTGGAGAGGATGATAGATATTTATCTTAGAACTTGAGTCGATTCAAGTTTGCTCTCGAAACGACAACATGCATACTCGAAAGGCAGGTCTACTGAGACCGCATTACATGAACTAGTCAGCTTTATTGAAAGCTCACTATCTGTCAAAGAATACACAATCGTGGCATTTCTAGACATCGAAGGGGCGTTCAATAACGTCCATCCGAGCTCGATATTAAATGGACTGACAACTCTGAATGTTGATCCAGGTATACTTAGGCTGTTAGACGAACTTCTAAGGAAGAGACGCATTTCAGCCACACTAGGACAAGCAAACATACAAAGGTATGTGAACAGAGGCACTCCTCAAGGAGGAGTTCTATCACCTCTTCTTTGGAATGTTGCTATAAACGACCTTCTGATTTCCCTAGAAAAATAAAGGATACAAGTGGTGGCATACGCAGATGATGTGGCGCTAGCAGTCAGGGGAAAATTCCCATCAACAGTTAGAGATATTATACAGAGAGCCCTCCGGATGACTGAGAAATGGGCGAAATATAATGGTCTTGGGGTAAATCCTGCAAAGACAGAACTAGTCATGTACTGCAAAGATCGCAAAACTCCCACGGTTAGGCCCATTTCCTTAGGGGGTATTGAAATTCCCTTTAGGGAGTGTGCAAAATACCTTGGCGTTATTTTGGACAGGAAGCTGAACTTTAAGCTTAATATTGAAGAAAGGGCGAGGAAAGCAACGGTAGCTTTATACTCGTGCAAAAAGGCAATAGGGAAAAAGTGGGGACTAAAACCAAAATTGTACATTGGCTATACACGGCAGTGGTTAGACCTATAATGTTATATGGTGTTGTAGTCTGGTGGCCGGCACTTCACCAGCCGACAAGTTTAGACAAAGTTCAGCGTATGGCGTGCTTGTGTATCTCAGGTGCATTCAGCAAGACAGGACCAAACTCCCTTAATGGCATACTGCATCTATTGCCTTTAGACATTTTGGCCAAACAGTCAGCTGCAACAACGGCTGTGCGGTTGCGCGAGCTATCGCTGTGGCCGGAAAAAATGTACGGTCACAGTTCGGTCCTCAAAATAATGCCAGATGTGCCCAACGTAGTGGATTACACTTTGGCGAGTCCACTTTTCGACAAAAAGTTTGAGACTCTAATTCCCAACAGTGAGGCGTGGTGTACACGGACCCCGGGGAATAAAAGATATATAGTTTTTCTACACTGATGGCTCCAAATTGGATGGCCAAGTGGGTTTCGAAGTATATTCTAAAGATCTGGAACTTCGAATAGCGAAAAGGGTGCCTGGCCACAGGCACATACCGGGGAACTGCGAAGCAGATGAGCTAGCAAGGCTAGGAACTACCTTACATATTCCAGGGGAACTAGAATCTGTTGGTGTGCCTCTGGCTACCTGCAAGCTCTTACTGCGTGAGAAGGCTGTCATGATGGCAAATGTTCGATGGGAGAATTGTAAGGGTTGTAACGACACCAAGCAAATATGACCCCATTTAAACTTAAACCGCACACTAGATATGCTAGTGTTCTCGAGACGCGATATCACTCCTGATATCTGCTATAACGGGTCGCTGCCTGATAGGCGATTTTGCAAAAACTATTGATGCGAAGTATAATGACTATTGTATGAGCTGTCATGATGCGGAGGAAAAGGAATCAATAAAACACCTCTTGTGTGAGTGTCCTGCATTTTGTGTAAGGCGTAAGCAAATTTTAGGGGCATATAGCTTCAGATTACTAGCGGACCTGGAAAACGTTAACTTATGCAGTCTGCTAATGTTTTTGGAACAATCTGGTTGGTTCAACAGAAGAAAATAATCGAGAAGGTTCAACGGTTAAAACTAGAAGTGCCCATATGTAATAGGTACTTTTAGTTAATGTGGTATCACAATGGACTGAATAGTCTAAGTGAGCCTGAATCTTAATCGGGCTGCCACTTTAACTTAACCTAACCTAACACCATGTACCAAATTTCAGCCGGATCGGATGAAATTTGATTCTCTTAGAGGCTCCGCAAGCCAAATCGGGGGATCGGTTTATATGGGGGCTATATATAATTATTGACCGATGTGAACCAATTTTTGCATAGTTGTTAGAGACCACATACTAACACCATGTAGCAACTTTCAGCCGGATCGGATGAAATTTGCTTCTCTTAGATAGTCTGCAAGCCAAATTTGGGGGTCCGTTTATATGGGGGCTATACGTAAAAGTGGACCGATATGGCCCATTTGCAATACCATCCGACCTACATCAATAGCAACTAGTTGTGCTAAGTTTCAAGTCGATAGCTTGTTTCGTTCGGAAGTTAGCGTGATTTCAACAAACGGACGGACGGACGGACATGCTCAGATCGACTTTGAATTTCACCACGACCCAGAATATATATACTTTATGGGGTCTTAGAGCAATATTTCGATGTGTTACAAACAGAATGACAAAGTTAATATACCCCCATCCTATGGTGGAGGGTATAAAAAGATATCTTTGCATACGGAAGTACAATGCACAATTGACTCTGAAGCAATGAATTTTTCATGGGCTTATAAACTATATATAGAGGTTTATATTCCCATATATTGAAAACTGAAACGATTTGTACTAATACAAATCTACAAAAGCTTTAGACTGAAAATCGGTTAATGCCCTGGGCAGAGCACAATGGTAGTGGCAAGATATGGGAAATTTTTAAATCTAAACCCATTTTTCCATTTTGAAAAAGTGTAAAGGGTGATTTGTTAAGAGCTTGATAACTTTTTTTTTAAAAAAAACGCATAAAATTTGCAAAATCTCATCGGTTCTTTATTTGAAACGTTAGATTGGTCCATGACATTTACTTTTTGAAGATAATTTCATTTAAATGTTGACCGCGGCTGCGTCTTAGGTGGTCCATTCGGAAAGTCCAATTTTGGGCAACTTTTTCGAGCATTTCGGCCGGAATAGCCCGAATTTTTTCGGAAATGTTGTCTTCCAAAGCTGGAATAGTTGCTGGCTTATTTCTGTAGACTTTAGACTTGACGTAGCCCCACAAAAAATAGTCTAAAGGCGTCAAATCGCATGATCTTGGTGGCCAACTTACCGGTCCATTTCTTGAGATGAATTGTTCTCCGAAGTTTTCCCTCAAAATGGCCATAGAATCGCGAGCTGTGTGGCATGTAGCGCCATCTTGTTGAAACCACATGTCAACCAAGTTCAGTTCTTCCATTTTTGGCAACAAAAAGTTTGTTAGCATCGAACGATAGCGATCGCCATTCACCGTAACGTTGCGTCCAACAGCATCTTTGAAAAAATACGGTCCAATGATTCCACCAGCGTACAAACCACACCAAACATTGCATTTTTCGGGATGCATGGGCAGTTCTTGAACGGCTTCTGGTTGCTCTTCACTCCAAATGCGGCAATTTTGCTTATTTACGTAGCCATTCAACCAGAAATGAGCCTCATCGCTGAACAAAATTTGTCGATAAAAAAGCGGATTTTCTGCCACTGATTTTGGTAATAAAATTCAATGATTTGCAAGCGTTGCTCGTTAGTAAGTCTATTCATGATGAAATGTCAAAGCATACTGAGCATCTTTCTCTTTGACACCATGTCTGAAATCCCACGTGATCTGTCAAATACTAATGCATGAAAATCCTAACCTCAAAAGAATCACCCTTTAGTGGGGGCTATACCAAAACATGGGTCGATACACACCATATTTGGTTGACATATTTGTGGTCCTAAATTACTTCTAGATTTTCAATTTCAGGCAAATCGGATAGAAAATACAGTTTGTAGACGCACAAGAAACAAAATCGGGGGATCGGTATATATGGGGACTATACCAAAACATGGACCGATACATTCCATTTCTGGCACACCTATTTGTGGTCATAAAATACCTCTAGATTTTCAATTTCAGGTAAATCGGAGAAATCTGACCGCTCTGACTGTAACGAAGACAATACATATTCTTTTTGGTATTTTTATACCACTACTGTGGTACAGGGTATAATAAGTTTGTGCAAAAATCTGAGACCCATCGTTTAGTATACCGATCATCTTAGAATTAAATTCTGAGTCGGTTTAACGATGTCCGTCTGTCTGTCTGTCTGTTCATGTATTTTTGTGCGCAAAGTACAGGTCGCAGTTTAAGTCCGATCGTCCTCAAATTTGGCATAGGGTCGTGTTTTGGAACAAAGACAATCGCAATTGATTTTGGAAAAAATCGGTTCAGATTTAGATATATCTGTCATATATATTTATCCCCGATCTGGTCATAATTGGCGTGTTTATCAACCCATGTTCTTCAAATTCCGTACATCCGAATATTCTTTGAGTCTCGAAAACTTGCAAAATATCAGCCAAATCGGTTCAGATTTAGATATAGCTCCCATATATATCTTTCGTCCGATTTGGACTCATATGGCAACAGAGGCCAAAGTTTACTACCGATTTTCGTGAAATTTTGCACAAAGAGTAAAATTTGACATTCTACCAATGCTTGGTAAATTTGATTAAAATCGGTTCAGATTTAGATATAGCTCCCATATATATATATATTTCGTCCGATTTGCACTTATATGGTCTCAAAAGCAAGAGTTTTGCCCTGACTTGCTTAAAATTTTGCGCGAGAGGTACGTTGTACGGTGTAGTTATGTGTGCCAAATTTGGTTGAAATCGGTTCAGATTTAGATATAGCTTCCATATATATCTTGCGCCCGGTGGCCAAAGTTATTCTCCATTTTACGTAGAATTTTGCAGAGATTGCAGAATTATTATTCTAACTATGCATGTCAAATTTAGTCAAAATTATTATATATAGCTCCATATTTCCCCAAAGTTGGGGAAATATCGTAGACTGTTTCATATTTTAAACCCATTTTCAATGGGATTTTCGTCCAATTGACTGGATAGTTTCCACAGAGAATTTATGTAGCTCCCAGCAAATTTGAAGTAGTTGAGATGTGAGACAAATGTTTGTCTACATAGTGCTGAAGGATATAATATAGTCGGCTCCGACCGACTTTAGACTTTACTTACTTGTTTAGAGTGGTGAAGTTGAACAGTGATACAATTATGGTAACTACGAGGGCGATTCGGGAACTTCTTAGCCTATCAATGAAAGAGAATAGCTAGTTTTTCAAAAATATTTTTATTTTTCAATATAATCTCCTGAAACTTCAATACGCTTTTCTAGCAATTCTATCCCTTGATTAAAATAGTTTTCCTCAAGGTCTTCAAAATAGTGGTTTACAACTGTAATTGCATCATCATTTGAGTTAAAACGCTTGGCAGCAAGGAATTTTTCTAGATTTGGGAACAAGTAAAAGTCACTGGGAGCTAAATCGGGAGAATAAGATGGGTGGTCAAGCAACTCGTACTTCAATTCGATGCTTTTAGCCATTGTTAAAACACTTTTGTGCGCTGGTGCGTTGTCTTAAGGAAAAATTATTTTTTTTTGTTGTAAGCCAGGATGTTTTCTCGAATTTTTACATTTAATTGATCCAAAAGGTTGCAATAGTACTCTGAATTTATTGTTTTATACTTTTGCAGATAGTCAATCAATAAAATACTATTGAATTCCCAAAAAACCGTTGCCATAACCTTACCAGCCGATTGAATTGTTTTTGCCTTCTTTGGGGCACTTGCTCCAGCTTCAGTCCATTGTTTGGAATGTTCTTTTGTCTATAGAGTATAGTTGTGGATTCATATCTCATCAACAGTTAAGAAACGACGCTTAAAATCCATTTTATTTCGCTTAAAACGATCCAAACAAGCGTGAGAAATGTTCATTCTTATGCGTTTTTGATCGACTGTTAACAAATGCGGCACCCATCTTGCAGAAAGCTTTTTTCATCTGTAGTTCTTTGCTCCTCCAAGAGGCTCCAAAACCAAATCTCGGGATCGGTTTATATGGGGGCTATAAATGATTATGGACTGATATGGACCACTTTTGGCATGGTTGTTAAATATCATATACTACCACCACGTACCAAATTTCAACCAGATCGGATGAATTTTGCTTCTCCAAAAGGCACCGGAGGTCAAATCTGGCGATCGTTTTATATGGGAGCTATATATAATTATGGACTGATAGGAACCAATTCCTGCATGGTTGTTGGATACCATATATACAATTTTGCTCTTCCAAGATGCTACGGAGGTCAAATCTGTGGATCGGTTTATATGGGGTCTACATATAATTATGGACCGATTTCGACCAATTTTTGCATGGGTGTTTGAGGACATATATTAACATCACGTACAAAATTTCAACTGAATCAGATGAATTTTGGTCTTCCAAGAGGCTCCGGAGGTCAAATCTGGTGATCGGTTTATATGGGGGCTATATATAATTATGGACCGATATGGACCAATTTTTGCATGGTCATTAGATAGCATATACTAACATCATGTACCAAATTTCAGCCGGATCGGATGAAATTTGTTTCTCTTAGAGGCTCTGCAAGCCAAATCTGGGGATCGGTTTATATGGGGGCTATATATAATTATGGACCGATGTGAACCAATTTTTGCATGGTTGTTAGAGACCATATACACCCTCACAAAAAATCGCTTCTGTAACATATACTCCCAAACATATTTTGCTTCAAGCATATACATTTTTGGGTATTGCCCAAACATTTATATGTTTGATCTCTTCCAATATATAATATGTTTGAAAGCATATTGGTCTAAACAATATATGTTTGGGTAGTCTAATATTTGTATTTTTGCATCCAAATTCAATAATGTCGTCTTCCAAAAAACAATATGTTATTATGTGAACATATAATTTTGCACCCAAAAATATTATATGCTTAAAAAAATCTCCCAAACAATATTGTGCTCAAAATTTTAATTATTTATTTGTATATTTACAATCATAATGAATTATGGAAATAAACAGGTAATATAGGTGCTAACAACATAGGTTTTCGACCTGAATGCTCAAAATTTTGTTTCTGCCTAATTGTATATTCCCTCACATCTTTCTCACTTCCACGAGATTTTTTAATTCTTAGCACCTTTTTCTGTAATACAAACATTGTAGAAGAAATTATTCAATTTTATGATTTTTTTATTTTAATTTTACCTTTTGCCGGACGGGGATTCGAACAGCGGACCACACAGTTTGTAAGGATCAAAGAAGTAGCTGATCAATTGCTCAAGGAAAAATAAAATGTTAATTTTGTAATAACAAGCAACAACCACCAACTTAATTCAATATCGCTCCCTGTTAAATAGCGCTCCAAGCTACTAGACACATATATGTTTATAGGCTATTTCTAAATTAATATATGTTTGCATCCAAGCATATTATATTTACAAACATTTTATGTCCCAAACATAATATGTTCTAACATATTAACATATATGTCCCAAACATGTTATGCTAGTTTATGAACATTATATGCTTGCACTCAAAAATATTGTGTTTAAAAATGTGTGTTCCAAACATATAATGTTTATAGCCAAACATATGAAAAACAGTCTTTTTCATCCGTGTACTAACACCATGTACCAAATTTTAGCCGGATCGGATAAAATTTGCTTCTCTTAGAGGCTCTGCAAGCCAAATCGGGGGATCGGTTTATATGGGGGCTATATATAATTATGGACCGATATGGACCAATTTTTGCATGGTTGTTAGAGACCATATACTTACACCATGTACCAAATTTCTGCCGGAGCGGATGAAATTTGCTTCTCTTAGAGGCCTCGCAAGCCAAATTTGGGGGTCCGTTTATATGGGGGCTATACGTAAAAGTGGACCGATATGGCCCATTTGCAATACCATCCGACCAACATCAATAACAACTACTTGTGCTAAGTTTCAAGTCGATAGCTTATTTCGTTCGGAAGTTAGCGTGATTTCAACAGACGGACGGACGGACATGCTCAGATCGACTCAGAATTTCACCACGACCCAGAATATATATACTTTATGGGGTCTTAGATCAATATTTCGATGTGTTACAAACGGAATGACAAAGTTAATATACCCCCCATCCTATGGTGGAGGGTATAAAAAATGGACCAATGGACCAATACCTAAAGTACCTTTACATTTTGAATTTCGAGCAAATCTGATAAAAATTGCGGTGTGTAGAATCCAAAAGAAATCAAATCGCCAGATCGACCTATGTGGGGCCTACACCAAAACCTGGACCGATATACACCATATTCGGCACACCGCTTTGTGGACATAAAATATTGCAAGATTTCCTATTTTAAGAAAACAGCATGAAAAGTATATACGGCCGTAAGTTTGGCCAGGCCGAAACTTATGAACCCTCCACCATGGATTTCATAGAAACTAAAGACTGTCATCCACAATCGAATTACTTGGTAACTCTTGCCGATGGCAAGGTATCTTAAAACTTCTTAACACCGTCTTCTCAATTGTAAGTTAGTCCATACGGGGTATATATTAAACAAAAAAGGCCGATTATAGAAATAAAATTTTGACAAAATTTTCTATGGAAATAAAATTTTGACAACATTTTCTATAGTAATAAAATGTTGACAAAATTTTGTATAGTAATTAAATTTTGACAATATTTGTTATAGTAATATAACTTTGACAAAATTTTCTATAGAAATAAAATTTTGGTAGATTATTTTGGGAATCGGCTATATATAACTATAGACCGATATGGACCTATTTTGGCATGATTGTTAGCGGTCATATAAAGGGTGGTTAAAATTTCGAGGGCCGATGTTGATTTTGAATAAAACACAAACTATTTAGGAAATTATTGTAATTTTATTTTATTATGATATATTGGTATTACTCAATTATGTATGGAACAAAATATCGGCCAAATGGGCGCCGCGACCTCGGTGGCACACCTTCATCCGATGGTCCAAATTTTCGATGACGCTGAGGCATAATGGAGGTTCTATGCCGTTAATGTGCCGAATTATCTCATCGTTTAGCTCTTGAATTGTTGCTGGCTTATCGACGTACACCTTTTCTTTCAAATAACCCCAAAGAAAAAAGTCCAACGGTGTCAAATCACATGATCTTGGCGGCCAATTAACATCGCCATTACGTGAGATAACACGGCCATTGAATTTGTTGTGCAAAAGAGCCATTGTTTCGTTAGCTGTGTGGCAAGTGGCACCGTCCTGCTGAAACCACATATCGTCCACATCCATATCTTCCAATTCGGGCCATAAAAAGTTCGTTATCATCTCACGATAGCGAACACCATTCACAGTAACTGCCTGACCGGCCTCATTTTGGAAAAAATACGGCCCGATGATGCCGCCAGCCCATAAAGTGCACCAAACACTCACTCTTTGTGGGTGCATTGGTTTTTCGACAATCACTCTTGGATTCTTATTCGCCCAAATGCGGCAATTCTGTTTATTGACGAATCCACTGAGGTGAAAATGTGCCTCATCACTGAAGATGATTTTCTTCGAAAATTGATCATCCACTGTTGCCATTTCTTGGTACCATTCTTCCCATTCACGATGTCCATGGTTCAAATTGAGTAAGTCTGAAATAGAGAAATGTCAAATAAAATTCGGAAAAAAACTTGGCGTTTAGGTGTGTTTCACATTCAACATCGGCCCTTACAATTTGACCACCCTTTACAAGAGCTCCGGAGCTCATATCTGGGGATCGGTTTAAATGGGGGTTATATATAATTAAGAACGGTATGGACCAATTTTTGCGTAGTTGTTAAAGACCACATACTTACACCATGTACCAAATTTCAGCCGGATCGGATGAAATTTGCTTCTCTTAGAGGCTCCGCAAGCCAAATCTGGGGATCGGTGTATATGGGGGCTATATATAATTATATACCGATATGGACCAATTCTTGCATGTTCGTTAAACCACCATATACTAACATCATGTACCAAATTTCAACCAGATCGGATGAATTGTGCTCCTCCAAGAAGCTCCGCAATGCAAATCTGAACGTCGGTTTATATGGGGGCTATACGTAAAAGTGGACCGATATGGCCCATTTGCAATACCATCCGACCTACATCAATAACAACTACTTGTGCCAAGCTTCAAGTTGAGAGTTTGTTTCGTTCTGAAGTTAGCATGATTTCAACAGACGGACGGACTGACGGACTTGCTTAGATCGACTCAGAATTCCACCACGACCCAGAATAGATATACTTTATGGGGTCTTAGAGCACTATTTCGATGTATTACAAACGGAATGACAAAGTTAATATACCCCCTATGGTGGAGGGTATAAAAATGTGGTGTATAGGTACTCAAGACCCGGCGGATCGGTTTCTATGAGAGATATATCAAAACCTGTGCCAATATAGCCCATCATCGAACTTAGCCTGCGTGCAGACAAAAGACATATCTGTGCCAAATTTCAGGATGATAGCGCCATTATTGATCGTCTCAAAATTTGTCCCTGATCAGTTTTCGTGACAGTGAACATGGAACATTTTTGTCGAAAACATGTTTCTCGACAAATCAGATACATAATTTTCGAGAAAATAACATGGTTACCACAAACATGTTCCATGTTAATCTCCAAAAATACAATTTTGCTCTCGAAACATGTTTGGGGTGATCATATTCCTGCTCTGGGTGTCTAAAAGACACACACGCAAAATTATTTGTAGGGTTTTACAAGTTCTATCCAGCAAAGAAAAAATCATCGGTTCATAATTGGGGATTTGATAGCTAAAACAAAATCATAGGTGACCAACTTTTTACGTTACCCATGGAATGAGAAAGTTTGTATACTCCCATCCTATGATGGAGGGTATATGTCATCGACAATACACACATTTGGATGTTGTTTTAAATAACTACATAACTCCAGATTAGATTAGCAGAATGCATACTGGAGTGGTAAATAAGTAGGAAGCTAAAATTGGATTTCCTAATCAGTTCTTGAAAAACAATTGTCGGGTCATGTATATTTTAGCTATCGGTATTTTATTCATTACCCTTTTGGTGTCTGCGTATTTTCAATATGCATCGAAAAAGCATATGCGAGAAGCCGTTAAGAATATAAATGGGCCCTATTGTATACCGCTTATTGGACCAGTACATTTGGTATATCAAATGAATCCTCAGAGTAAGAACAAGTATATACGGCCGTAAGTTCGGCCAGGCCGAAGCTTATGTACCCTCCACCATGGATTGCGTAGAAACTTCTACTGAAGACTGTCATCCACAATCGAATTACTTGGGTTGAGGTATCTTTTGCCGATGACAAGGTATCTTAAAATTTCCTAATACAGTAATATATACCACGTAGTCCATACGTGGTATATATTAAACTTAAAATGGCAGATTAAATACGTATATAATTAAGTTTGACAAAATTTTCTATAGAAATAAAATTTTGACAACATTTTCTATAGAAGTAAAATTTGGACAAAATTTTCTATAGAAATACGATTTTAAAAAAATTTTCTACAGAAATAACATTTTGACAAAATTTTCTATAGAAATAAAATTTTTACACAATTTTAAAAAGATTTAAAATTCTACATTCTCTATAGAAAAAAAACTGAAATCTTGACAAAATAGAGATAAAATTATTTTCCTCTGTTGGTTCCGCAACACTTGTAGTTTAGTCAATGCATGGTTTCACGCTGAAATCAAAAACAACAAAATGGAATAAAATTTTGACAAAATTTTTATAAAAATAAAATTTTGACAACATTTTCTATAGAAATAAAATTTTGCCAAACTTTTCTATAGAAATAAAATTTGACAAAATTTTCTATAGGAATAAAATTTCGACAAAATTTTCTATAGAAATAAAATGTTGACAAAATTTTCTATACACCCAGAGAAGGAATATGATCACCTCAAACATGTTTTAAGAGCAAAATGTTATTTTAGGGTGGTGACCATGTAACATGGTTTTCGCAACCATGTTATTTTCTCGGAAATCATGTGTCTGATTTCGGCAAGCAGGTTATATTTGACGAGAAAATAACATTTTAGTGACAAACATGTTATATGGTCACCATACAAAAATAACATTTTGCTCTTGAAACATGTTTGAGGTGAACATATTCCTTCTCTGCGTGTAGAAATAAAATTTTGGTAGATTATTTTTGGCTCGAGTGGCAACCATGATTATGAACCGATAAGGACCAATTTTTGTGTGATTGGGGATCGGCTATATATAACTATAGACCGATATGGACCAATTTTGGCATGGTTATTATCGGCCATATATTAACACCACGTTGCAAATTTCAACCGGATCGGATGAATTTTGCTCGTCCAAGTGGCTCCGGACTTCAAATCTGGGGATCGGTTTATATAGGGGCTATATATAATTATGAACTGATATGGACCAATTTTTGAATGGTTTTAAGAGACTATATACTAATACAATGTACCAAATTTCAGCCGGATCGGATGAAATTTGCTTCTCTTAGAGGATCCGCAAACCAAATCTGGGAATCGGTGTATATGGGGGCTATATATAATTATGGACCGATATGGACCAATTTTTGCATGGTTATTATAGACCTTATACTAACACCACATACCAAATTTCAACCGGATCGGACGAATTTTTCTCCTCTAAGAGGCTCCGGAGTTCAAATTTGGGGATCGGTTTATATGGGGGCTATACGTAAAAGTGGACCGATATGGACCAATTTTTGCATGGTTGTTAGAGACCATATACTAACACCATGTACCAAATTTCAGCCGGATCGGATGAAATTTGCTTCTCTTAGAGCAATCGCAAGCCAAATTTGGGCGTCCGTTTATATGGGGCCTATACGTAAAAGTGGACCGATATTGACCAATTTTCGCATGGTTGTTAGAGACCATATACTAACACCATGTACCAAATGTCAGCCGGATCGGATGAAATTTGCTTCTCCTAGAGCAATCGCAAGCCAAATTTGGGCGTCCGTTTATATGGGGGCTATACGTAAAAGTGGACCGATATGGCCCATTTGCACTACCATTCGACCTACATCAATAACATCTACTTGTGCCAAGTTTCAAGGCGATAGCTTGTTTCGTTCGGAAGTTAGCGTGATTTCAACAGACGGACGGACGGACGGACATGCTCAGATCGACTCAGAATTTCAAACGGAATGACAAAGTTAATATACCCCCATCCTATGGTGGAGGGTATAAAAACGACATATTTTTTGATGAAGGCACTGGCAAAAGGAGACATTTTAAAAATTATTTGCTCACGTTATTTTATTATTATTATTTAACTTTTATTTCTCATTTCAGACATTTTCAGCAAAGGATCCGTTTTAAATGATCGTTATGGCAATTTGTTTAAAATGTGGGTGTTTAACCGACTAATTGTGGTATGTGGTGATGCAGAAATTAACGAATATCTACTCACCAGTAGCACTCACATAAGCAAACATCACCTGTACGATGTTCTGCACTATTGGCTAGGATCTGGCCTGCTATTTAGTGATGGGGCCAAATGGCATACTCGTCGTAAGATAATAACGCCAACATTTCATTTTAAAATTTTGGAAGAATTTGTTCAGATTTTTAATCACCAGTCGAAAATTCTTGTGGACCGTTTGGAGGCTAAAGCTGATGGTATGACGGTCTGTGATATCTATCCATATGT
Organism: Haematobia irritans; assembly: GCF_050003625.1. Taxonomy (NCBI): domain Eukaryota; kingdom Metazoa; phylum Arthropoda; class Insecta; order Diptera; family Muscidae; genus Haematobia; species Haematobia irritans. The sequence goes on along the minus strand of NC_134400.1, from coordinate 151,330,683 downwards.
GTGTTCGGCCGCATTGGATATTATAGCTGAAACGGCCATGGGTACTAAGTTGGGAGCCCAAGCCGGTTCAAAGTTGGATTATACATCTGCTGTTGAAGAGTGAGCGTAACTTTTATATTTTGTTTGGGAAAACAATTCACTGAAGAACAATCATGTGCGCGGATGTAAATTCGGCAAGGTCGAATCTTATGTACCATCCACCATGGATTGCGTAGAAAGTTTTACTGTCCTTCACAATAGAATTACTTGGGTTGCGGTATATTAAAACTTCTTAACATAGTTTTCTAAAATTTAAGTTAGTCCATAAGGAGCGGAGATGATCTGTCGTAAACTGTAAAGTATTTGACATACATTCACGACGTATTTTACCATACGTCAAAAACGTCGTAAACCTTCGTAAAATACTTAGTTTTTGACAATTTATTTGAGAATGCATTTTCTTATAAAAATATAGTAAGAAACAAGTAAGTAAAGTCTAAATTCGGGCGGGGCCGACTATATTATACCCTTCACCACTATGTAGACCAACATTTGTGTTACCATCTCAACTACTTCAGATTTGCTGGGAGCTATATAAAGGTTTGCATTTCCAGATACAAATACTTATAATGGAGACAATTTTTTGTACTTCTACAAAATCTCTAGAATTAAAATTGAAATCGGCTAACGCCCTGGAATGAAACACAATGTTAATAAAAACCAGTAAGGAAAGTCTAAAGTCGGGCGGGACCGACTATATTATACCCTGCACCACTTTGTAGATCTAAATTTTCGATAACATATCACATCCGTCAAATGTGTTGGGGGCTATATATAAAGGTTTGTCCCAAATACACACATTTAAATATCACTCGATCTGGACAGAATTTGATAGACTTCTACAAATCTATAGACTCAAAATTTAAGTTGGCTAATGCACTAGGGTGGAACACAATTTTAGTAAAAAACAAGTAAGGAAAGTCTAAAGTCGGGCGGGGCCGACTATATTATACCCTGCACCACTTTGTAGATCTAAATTTTCGATACCATATCATATATATAAAGGTTTGTCCCAAATACATACATTTAAATATCACTTGACCTGGACAGAATTTGATAGACTTTTACAAAATCTATAGACTCAAAATTTATGTTGGCTAATGCACTAGGGTGGAACACAATTTTAGTAAAAAACCAGTAAGGAAAGTCTAAAGTCGGGCGGGGCCGACTATATTATACCCTGCACCACTTTGTAGATCTAAATTTTCGCTACCATATCACATCCGTCAAATGTGTTGGGGGCTATATATAAAGGTTTGTCCCAAATACATACATTTAAATATCACTCGATCTGGAAGAATTTGATAGACTTCTACAAAATCTATAGACTCAAAATTTAAGTCGGTTAATGCACTAGGGTTGAACACAATGTTAGTAAAAAAATATGGGAAACGTTTAAATCTGAAGCAATTTTAAGGAAACTTCAAAAAGTTTATTTATGATTTATCGCTCGATATATATGTATTAGAAGTTTAGGAAAATTAGAGTCATTTTTACAACTTTTCGACTAAGCAGTGGCGATTTTACAAGGAAAATGTTGGTATTTTGACCATTTTTGTCGAAATCCGAAAAACATATATATGGGAGCTATATGTAAATCTGAACCGATTTCAACCAAATTTGGCACGCATAGCTACAATGCTAATTCTACACCCTGTGCAAAATTTCAACTAAATCGGAGTTAAAAATTGGCCTCTGTGGTCATATGAGTGCAAATCGGGCGAAAGCTATATATGGGAGATATATCTAAATCTGAACCGATTTCAACCAAATTTGGCACGCATAGCTACAATGCTAATTCTACTCCCTGTGAAAATTTTCAACTAAATCGGAGCAAAAAATTGGCCTCTGTGGTCATATGAGTGTAAATCGGGCGAAAGCTATATATGGGAGATATATCCAAATCTGAACCGATTTCAACCATATTTGGCACGCATAGTTTCAATGCTAATTCTACTCACTGTGCAAAATTTCAACTAAATCGGAGTTAAAAATTGGCCTCTGTGGTCATATGAGTGTAAATCGGGCGAAAGCTATATATGGGAGATATATCCAAATCTGAACCGATTTCAACCAAATTTGGCACGCATAGTTACAATGCTAATTCTACTCCCTGTGCAAAATTTCAACCAAATCGGAGTTAAAAATTGGCCTCTTTGGGCAAATGAGTGTAAATCGGGCGAAAGCTATATATGAGAGCTATATCTAAATCTGAACCGATTTGGCTGGTATTTTGCAAGTTTTTCGAGGCCCATAAAATATTCGGATGTACGGAATTTGAGGAAGATCGGTTGATATACACGCCAATTATGACCAGATCGGCGAAAAATATATATGGCAGCTATATCTAAATCTGAACCGATTTTTTCCAAAATCAATAGGGATCGTCTTTGAGCCGAAACAGGACCCTATACCAAATTTTAGGACAATCGGACTAAAATTGCTAGCTGTACTTTGCACACAAAAATACATCAACAGACAGACAGACAGACGGACAGACAGACGGACAGACAGACGGACAGACAGACGGACAGACAGACGGACAGACAGACGGACAGACAGACGGACAGACAGACGGACAGACAGACGGACAGACAGGCAGACGGACATCGCTAAATCGACTCAGAATTTAATTCTAAGCCGATCCGTATACTTAAAGGTTGGTCTATGATTACTCCTTCTTGGCGTTACATACAAATGCACAAACTTATTATACCCTGTACCACAGTAGTGGTGAAGGGTATAAATATGGGAAACATTTAAATCTGAAGCAATTTTAAGGAAACTTCGCAAAAGTTTATTTATGATTTATCGCTCGATATATATGTATTAGAAGTTTAGGAAAATTAGAATCAGTTTTACAACTTTTGGACTAAGCAGTGGCGATTTTACAAGGAAAATGTTGGTATTTTGACCATTTTTGTCGAAATCCGAAAAACATATATATGGGAGCTATATCTAAATCTGAACCGATTTCAACCAAATTTGGCACGCATAGTTACAATGCTAATTCTACTACCTGTACAAAATTTCAACTAAATCGGAGTTGAAAATTGGCCTCTGTGGTCATATGAGTGTAAATCGGGCGAAAGCTATATATGGGATATATATCTAAATCTGAACCGATTTAAACCAATTTTGGCACGCATAGTAACAACGGTAATTCTACTCTCTGTGAAAAATTTCAACTAAATCGGAGTTAAAAATTGGCCTCTGTGGTCATATGAGTGTAAATCGGGCGAAAGCTATATATGGGAGATATATCCAAATCTGAACCGATTTCAACCAAATTTGGCACGCATAGTTACAATGCTAATTCTACTCCCTATGCAAAATTTCAACTAAAACGGAGCAAAAAATTGGCCTCTGTGGGCAAATGAGTGTAAATCGGGCGAAAGCTATATATGGGAGCTATATCTAAATGTGAACCGATTTGGCTGATATTTTGCAAGTTTTTCGAGACCCATAAAATATTCGGATGTACGGAATTTGAGGAATATCGGTTGATATACATGTCAATTATGACCAGATCGGTGAAAAATATATATGGCAGCTACATCTAAATCTGAACCGATTTTTTCCAAAATCAATAGGGATCGTCTTTGAGCCGAAACAGGACCCTATACCAAATTTTAGGACAATCGGACTAAAACTGCGAGCTGTACTTTGCACACAAAAATACATCAACAGACAGACAGACAGACGGACAGACAGACAGACAGACGGACATCGCTAAATCGACTCAGAATTTAATTCTAAGCCGATCCGTATACTAAAAGGTTGGTCTATGATTACTCCTTCTTGGCGTTACATACAAATGCTCAAACTTATTATACCCTGTACCACAGTAGTGGTGAAGGGTATAAAAATATGGGATATGTGAAGCGAGAGAAATTTTTAGGCAATTGTACAAAAGAGCATTTGCGATTTATCAGGCGATACTTATGTATTCGAGATATAGGACAATTTGAGTAACATTTACAATTTTTGCTACTCAGCAGTGACGATTTTACAAGGATATTGGTTAGATCTTACCTAGATATGTGGTCAAGTGTGGGTTGTGATATATTATTTGGTCAAGTCGGGCGACTTGGAGCCTCATTTAAAACTCAACCGTTCTGTGGCAAGTCTGGCATTACAGTGTGTAGGATATGACTAAGATATGGGGAAATTATCACATATATATATATATATATATATATATATATATATATATATATATATATATATATATATATATATATATATATATATATATATATATATATATATATATATATATATATATATATATATATATATATATATATATATATATATATATATATATATATATATATATATATATATATATATATATATATATATATATATATATATATATATATATATATATATATATATATATATATATATATATATATATATATATATATATATATATATATATTCATATATATATACCATTTGACCATATGTATAAACCGGAAACACGAATATATCCTCCATATATTATCTAATTCTGAACCAAATTAGATCAAACTTGACACACTTAAATATCATATTAAATATATTCTCCGTGGAAACTGTGCAGTCAATTGGAGGAAAATCCCATTGAAAATGGGTCTAAAATATGAAATAGTCTACCATATTTTCCCAACTCTGGTGTACATATAACGGGAGCTATATATAATCTGAACCGATTTCGACTAAATTTGACATGCATAGTTAGAATAATAATTCTGCAATCTCTGCAAAATTTCACGTAAATGGGAGTTTAACTTTGGCCCCCGTAGTCATTTGAGTATAAATCGGGCGAAAGATATATATGGAAGCTATATCTAAATCTGAACCGATTTCAACCAAATTTGGCACACTTACCGATACTCTTAAACGTACTCCTTATGCAAAATTTGAACCAAATCACGGCAAAACTCTGGCTTTTGAGACCATGTAAGTTCAAATCGGACGAAAGATATATATGGGAGATATATCTAAATTTGAACCGATTTCAACCAAATTTGGTACACTTATCGATACTATTAAACGTACTCCTTGTGCAAAATTTGAACTAAATCACGGCAAAACTCTGGCTTTTGAGGCCATATAAGTGCAAATCGGACGAAAGATATATATGGGAGCTATATCAAAATCTGAACCGATTTCAATCAAAATTACCAAGCATTGGTAAAATGTCAATTCTTCTCTTTATGCAAAATTTCACGAAAATCGGTAGTAACCTTTGGCCTCTGTGGTCATATGAGTCTGAATCGGACGAAAGATATATATGGGAGATATACCTAAATCTGGACCGATTTGGCTGATATTTTGCAAGTTTTTCGAGACTCATAAAATATTCGGATCTACTGAATTTGAAGAACATCGGTTGATCAATACGCCAATTATGACCAGATCGGGGATAAATATATATGGCAGCTATATCTAAATCTGAACCGATTTTTTCCAAAATAGCGAGTGCCTTTGTCCCAAATAGCGATTGTCTTTGTCCCAAAAAATGACCCTATGCCAAATTTGAGGACGATCGGACTTAAGCTGCGACCTGTACTTTGCGCACAAAAATACATGAACAGACAGACAGACAGACGGACGGACAGACAGACGGACATCGCTAAATCGACTCAGAATTTAATTCTAAGACGATCGGTATACTAAACGATGGGTCTCAGACTTTTCCTTCTTGGCGTTACATACAAATGCACAAACTTATTATACCCAGTACCACAGTAGTGGTTAAGGGTATAAATATGTGAAACATTTAAATCTGAAGCAATTTTAAGGAAACTTCGCAAACGTTTATTTATGATTTATCGCTCGATATACATGTATTAGAAGTTTAGGAAAATTAGAGTCATTTTTACAACTTTTCGACTAAGCAGTGGCGATTTTACAAGGAAAATGTTGGTATTTTGACCATTTTTGTCGAAATGAGAAAAACATATATATGGGAGCTATATCTAAATCTAAACCGATTTCAACCGAATTTGGCAGGCATAGCAACAATGCTAATTCTACTCTCTGTGCAAAATTTCAACTAATTTGGAGTTAAAAATTGGCCTCTGTGGTCATATGAGTGTAATCGGGCGAAAGCTATATATTGGAGATATATCTAAATCTGAACCGATTTCAACCAAATTTGGCACGCATAGCTACAATGCTAATTCTACTCCCTGTGCAAAATTTCAACTAAATCGGAGCAAAAAATTGGCCTCTGTGGTCATGTGAGTGTAAATCGGGCGAATGTTATATATGGGAGATATATCCAAATTTGAACCGATTTCAACCAAATTTGGCACGCATAGTTACAATGCTAATTCTACTCCCTATGCAAAATTTCAACTAAATCGGAGCAAAAAATTGGCCTCTGTGGGCAAATGAGTGTAAATCGGGCGAAAGCTATATATGGGAGCTATATCTAAATCTGAACCGATTTGGCTGATATTTTGCAAGTTTTGCGAGACTCATAAAATATTCGGATGTACGGAATTTGAGGAAGATCGGTTGATATACACGCAAATTATGACCAGATCGGTGAAAAATATATATGGCAGCTATATCTAAATCTGAACCGATTTTTTCCAAAATCAATAGGGATCGTCTTTGAGCCGAAACAGGACCCTATACTAAATTTTAGGACAATCGGACTAAAACTGCGAGCTGTACTTTGCACACAAACATACACCAACAGCCAAACAGACGGACAGACAGACAGACAGACGGAAATCGCTAAATCGACTCAGAAATTAATTCTAAGCCGATCCGTATACTAAACGGTTGGTCTATGATTATTCCTTCTTGGCGTTACATACAAATGCACAAACTTATTATACCCTGTACCACAGTAGTGGTGAAGGGTATAATAAATTAATACAATTAATTTTTGCGATTGATTTTTATTTCAATTAAAAAATTTGTTGAATCAATTAAAATCTTAATTGAATATTTTTTAAAACTCAATTAAGATTTTAATTGGTAAAATTTTCGCTTATTAAAATTATGGCTCTGTAAATCAAATCTGGTCTTACCATTATACGGTGCTATATCTAAAAGTGGTCCGATCAACTAATTGTGCGAAACTTCAAGTGGATAGTTTGTTTCGTACGGAAATTAGTTCAATAGACGGACGGACATCGCAATGGTAGGTTAAGTTATTTAATTGGATGTAGATATGTAGTAGAACTTTGTACGCAAGGATGCAAAAGATTGAATGTTGAATATTTTCCATATTTAATTTGTTTCGCAATTATGGAATTTCAAAAATGTCGCATAATATTCAAATTTCGTTATTCGTTTTTCTTTTTCAGAACAACAAGAATAATGACATGGCGATTTTTGCGACCACATTTGCAAAATGATGTGGTGTTCTCCATTCTTCATCCATTCAAAAAGTGGAGACTGGTACAAAATCTACGCATTATGCATGAACTTACAAAAGGTGTTATTCGAGAGAGACGAGAATATTTGAAGGAAAAAATTCTGAAAGACAATTCTGGCATCGCTACGCCAGATCAAGATGATATTGGCTCCAAGAAGAGAATGGCTTTACTCGATGTTCTCCTACAGTCCACTGTAAATGGTGAACCTTTATCCGATGAAGATATACGAGAGGAAGTCGATACATTTATGTTCGAGGGTCATGATACCACAGCAACGGCTTTGGCTTATACCCTCTACCTCTTGTCAAGGCATCCAAATGTCCAGAGTAAACTATTGACGGAAATTCATCAGGTATATGGTACTGGTGAACTCGAAGATTGTACCATATCAAGTTTGAATGAATTGAAATATTTAGATTGTGTTATAAGGGAGTCCCTACGCAAGTATCCACCAGTTCCCATAATAGGTCGACAGATTAAACATGACTTAAGATACAGTAAGAATGCAGTAAATAATTCCAAAGTGCATAATTATTCACCACTAACTCCTTTTTCCATCCACAGACCATTCTAAGCTGGGAGAAGGTATTATACCGGCCGGAACTGAAATGATGATTGCTATTGCCTTTATGGCAGGAGATACAGAGGCGTATGAAAATCCTTCGGAATTTTTGCCAGAACGCCATGAGGATCCCAATGCCAATATGGGTTTTCATTATCTGCCATTTAGTGCTGGACCACGTAATTGTATAGGACAGAAATTTGCTATGCTTGAACTGAAAGTTACCCTATGTCACATTGTTCGTTCCTATGAATTGTTACCATTGGGTGAGGCTGTCCAACCAGCTTTGGGTATTGTTCTACGTTCGAAGAACGGCATGCAACTAGGTCTACGAAAGAGAAATATACTTTGAAATTTACAGAAAACCTAATAAATATTTCTAAAATTGAAATGTTTTTTTTTTTTTTTTTTTTTTTTTTTTATCGGATACAGAGAAAGACAAGTTTTCTGATTCAATCACGAAATCAATTGATTGTTTCAGTGAATTATTTAATTTTAATATTCCTTTAGTTACGAAAATTATAGGATCAACCACAGAATTATATAAAATTCGAATTATGTTTCTACGTCCCGGTTAAGCTCCGAAACGACCGACCCAACTTACTTGAAATTTTGGGGAACGTTTAGAGTTATCATGTGGTGAAAAAAGGATATCCCTTTTTTTATATATATGGTCACCTTTGCCCGACCTTTTCAAACTTGGATCTAATTTGTCCGATTTGACACATCCTTTGCGCCATGCTTTCTTAAAGTAAATTTAAAACTCTTAACTGGTCCGATTTACTTCAAATGTACAGAAGACCTAACCCAACAAAAAAAAAAAAAAAACAAGTATATACGGCCGTAAGTTCGGCCAGGCCGAATCTTATGTACCCTCCACCATGGATTGCGTAGAAACTTCTACGAAAGACTGTCATCGACAATCGAATTACTTGGGTTGTGGTATCTTAAAACTTCTTAACATCGTTTTCTAAATTGTGAGTTAGTCCATACGTGGTATGTATTAGACAATACGTAGAGAGCCAGAATTGAAATATGGGGGTCGCTTACATGGGGCCTATATACAATTATGAACTTGATATGGACCAATTTTTGTGTGATTGGGGATCGATTTAACTGATGGCTATATATAACTATAGACCGATATGGACCTAGTTAAGCATGGTTGTTAACGGCCATATACTACCACAATGTACCAAATTTCAACTGACTCGTATGAAATTTGCTCCTCCAAGAGGCTCCAAAACCAAATCTCGGGATCGGTTTATATGGGGGCTATATACATAAGCGTAGGAAGGCCTCTGGGGAGGGGGCTTAGACCCCCCCAGAAAAATTTTAGCCCCCCCAGAATTTGAAACTCTATTTATGATTTTCCATTTTTCAATAAATGTCAATAGTTTTTTTAATTTTTATAAAAATTAAACAAGTATATACAATCGCACAAATTTCCGCTAAAGACTTTTATGAACAAACGAATTACTTGGGTTGTGGTAGCAGTTGCCGATGGCAATGTTTGAAGTCAGATATTTATGAAATAAAGCTGTGGTTGAACTTATGATTGATTTAGTTTAGTCAATTTAATTAAAACAAGTATATACAGCAGTAAGTTCGGCCGGGCCGAATCTTAAATACCCACCACCATGAACCAAATATTAGGGTTTCCTTTTGAAATTTCAGGAGGGCTTGAGGACTTGAGGACACAAACCGAAGATAAATATAAAGATTTCACCTATGAGGACTATATCACAATCTGGATTTATAAGAACCATTTTTGTTTGAGGTTTAGAGGAATCATTAACATCTCTTGTAAGTGTGCAAGAAAATTATAAAATAACGTCTTGATTTGAAATCTTAAATCTGTAGAAGTAAAATCTGGAAATTTTACATTGAGTTTCAAGCAATTTTCATGATCAGTGCGCCTTCTACACCCTCAAGAAGTGAAGTTGGTCTATATGGAGGCATTACCAAATGGACCGATATAAACTTAATCCGATACACGTTTTTGTGAGCCTAAAATACCAGAATATTTACAATTTCAGGCATATCAGATAAAAACTACGGTTTCTAGAAACCCAAGGAGTTAAATCGGGAGATCGTTCTTATGGGGGCTATACTAAAATATGGACCGATACTCACCATTTTCGGCACACCTCTTTGTGACCCGAAAATACCTTTAGATTTCCAATTTCAGGCAAATAGGATAAAAACTTCGGATTCTAGAAGCCCAAGAAGTAAAATTGGGGAATCGGTCTATATGGGGGCTATACCAAAATATGGATCGATACTCACCATTTTCGGCACACCTCTTTATGGTCCTAAAATACCTCTAGATTTCCAATTTCAGACAAATTGGATAAAAACTACAGTTTCTATAAGCCCAAGACCCCAAATCGGGAGATCGGTCTATATGGGGGCTATACCAAAATATGGCTCGATACTCACAATTTTTGGCACACGTATTTGTGGTCCTACAATACCTCTAGATTTCCAATTTCAGGTAAATTGAATAAAAACTGCGGTTTCTATAAGCCCAAGAAGTAAAATCGGGAGATCGGTCTATATGGGGGCTATACCAAAATATGGACCGATACTCACAATTTTTGGCACACATATTTGTGGTCCTACAATACCTCTAGATTTCCAATTTCAGATAAATTGAATAAAAACTGCGGTTTCTATAAGCCCAACAAGTAAAATCGGGAGATCGGTCTATATGGGGGCTATACCAAAATATGGACCGATACTCACAATTTTTGGCACACATATTTGTGGTCCTACAATACCTCTAGATTTCCAATTTCAGGTAAATTGAATAAAAACTGCGGTTTCTATAAGCCCAAGAAGTAAAATCGGGAGATCGGTCTATATGGGGGCTATACCAAAACGTGGACCGATACTCACCATTTTTGGCACATCTCTTTATGGTCATAAAATACCTCCAGATTTCAAATTTCAGGCAAATTGGATAAAAAATACGATTTCTATAAGCCCAAGACCCCAAATCGGGAGGTCGGTTTATATGGGGACTATATCAAAACCTGGACCGATATAGCCCATCTTCGAACTTGACCTGCCTGCAGACAAAAGACGAGCTTGTGCAAAATTTCAGCACGATTGCTTCATTATTGAAGTCTGTAGCGTGATTACAACAGACAGACAGACAGACAGACAGACAGACAGACAGACGGACAGACGGACATCGTTATATCGTCTTAGAATTTCTCCCTGATCAAGAATATATATACTTTATATAGTCGGAAATCGATATTTCGATGCGTTACAAACGGAATGACAAACTTATTATACCCCCGTCACCATTCTATGGTGGTGGGTATAAAAATAGTAATTGATATTAAAACTATTCTTTGATAAATTAATATCTTAATAATGCTGCGAAAAAGCGTTTCCAAAAAAGTAGTGAAAATGTTCTTTTTGGGTCTAGAAGTGGTGCAAAATTGGCGGAGAAGCAATGAATGTAATATGAGCTTGTCATAGGACAAATGTCCACCGTTTCAACAGCCGTTGCAATGAATTTGCATCACTTCTTAAGGTGAGATCCGAATTCAGTGTTTTGAATGTGAATTAAAAATTTGTTTTCCAAATAAATAATTTTTATATTGTTTTTATGATTTTTAATGCATTCTGACGCTTGTTTGAAACGTTTTTCCTTGAATAATTTCCAAAATTATCGATTTTTCTATAATGGATTTAGCAGTTTTGTGGCAAAATTTGAATAATTTGTACCAATTTATTTATTCTTACTCTTTTTTTAAACTATTTGAAAAAAAAAAAAAAAAAAACAAAAAATTACACATTAAAATATGAAAAAAATTAAGTAAAAAAACTTCCTGTGTAGTTAAAATAATTGAGGACATTTTTGGAAGTACTTTTAAAGTTGTGCCTTTAGAACAACTCACAAATTTTTTGGTGGGAAAAGTGTGGAACTATTTGTAGTTGCTTTATTATAAATTGTTTGTCGAGTTATTTTGATGTCTAATTTTTTATTCAATTTTATGAAATAAAACATTAATTGAACCTATAGGTTCAGTCTATAAATTTTAGCTAGGGGGGCTATAGACCCCCTCCCCCCCCCCTAGGAAAATTGTCTAGCTACACTAATGGCTATATATGATTATGGACCGATTTCGACCAATTTTTGCATGGTTGTTGGATACCATATGCTAACATCACGTACCAAATTTCAACCGAATCGGATAAATTTTGCTCTTCAAGGGGCTCCGGAGGTCAAATCTGGTGATCGGTTTATATGGGGGCTATATATAATTATGGACCGATGTGGACCAATTTTTGCATGGTCATTAGAGACCATATATTAGCACCATGTACCAAATTTCAGCCGGATCGGATGAAATTTGCTTCTCTTAGAGGATTCGCAAGCCAAATTTCGGGTCCGTTTATATGGGGGCTATACGTAAAAGTGGACCGATGTGGACCAATTTTTGCGTGGCTGTTAGAGACCATATACTTACACCATGTACTAAATTTCAGCCGGATCGGATGAAATTTGCTTCTCTTAGAGGATTCGCAAGCCAAATTTGGGGGTCCGTTTATATGGGGGCTATACGTAAAAGTGGACCGATATGGCCCATTTGCAATACCATCCGACCTACATCAATAACAACTACTAGTGCAAAGTTTCAAGTCGATAGCTTGTTTCGTTCGGGAGTTAACGTGATTTCAACAGACGGACGGACGGACATACTCAGATCGACTCAGAATTTCACCACGACCCAGAATATATATACTTTATGGGGGTCTTAGAGCAATATTTCGATGTGTTACAAACGGAAGTACAAAGTTAATATACCCCCCATCCTATGGTGGAGGGTATAAAAATGGAGCACTATTACAGCACAACTGTAAGGGAGAGAGGCAGTACCAACTGCACGGATGAAAAAGACTGTTTTTCATATGTTTGGCTATAAACATTATATGTTTGGAACACAAATTTTTAAACACAATATTTTTGAATGCAAGCATATAATGTTCATAAACTAGCATAACATGTTTGGGACATATATGTTAATATGTTAGAACATATTATGTTTGGGACATAAAATGTTTGTAAATATAATATGCTTGGATGCAAACATATATTAATTTAGAAATAGCCTATAAACATATATGTGTTTAGTAGCTTGGAGCGCTATTTAACAGGGAGCGATATTGAATTAAGTTGGTGGTTGTTGCTTGTTATTCCAAAATTAACATTTTATTTTTCCTTGGGCAATTGATCAGCTACTTCTTTGATCCTTACAAACTGTGTGGTCCGCTGTTCGAACAAAAAAAAAATAAAAAAAATCATAAAATTGAATAATTTCTTCTCCAATGTTTGTATTACAGAAAAAGGTGCTAAGAACTAAAAAATCTCGTGGAAGTGAGAAAGATGTGGGGGAATATACAATTAGGCAGAAACAAAATTTTGAGCATTCAGGTCGAAAACCTATGTTGTTAGCACCTATATTACCTGTTTATTTTCATAATTCATTATGATTGTAAATATATAAATAAATAAAATTTTGAGCACAATATTGTTTGGGAGAATTTTTTTTAAGCATATAATATTTTTGGGTGCAAAATGCTTCCAAACATATTATATGTTCACATAATAACATATTGTTTTTTGGACGACAACATTATTGAATTTGGATGCAAAAATACAAAATGTTTGGAACTTAGACTACCCAAACATATATTGTTTAGACCAATATGCTTTCAAACATATTATATATTGGAAGAGATCAAACATATAAATGTTTGGGCAATACCCAAAAATGTATATGCTTGAAGCAAAATATGTTTGGGAGTATATGTTACAGAAGCGATTTTTTGTGAGCGTGTGCTTACAAAACAACAGAATCAGCGCTGATTGATAAAAATATCGTATGTGTTTTATCTGTTTTTTCTGTTTTCAGTTGTTGCGCACATACATAATAAAACTGTCAAACACATTGTGTTGTTGAATATTGATTAACTGACTACGACAGTTTTATCACATGGCGGTTATATTCATTAATTACACTGTAAAAAAAAGTCAACCTATCAGAAAAGAAAATTTTAGCATATTTTTGAAAAAAATGGATTTAATGTAGAAAATGTTATCTAAACTGTATTAAAAACGCAGATGTCACATCGATTTCACAAAAATACTCGTAAGTAAATAATTTTCGACAAATTCAAGAAAATTTATTAGACAAAATTATTGTTTTTCGCTTAATAGAAAAATTTTCGTAATTTGTATGAAAAAATTACAGTTCACAATTGCAAAATTGTCTTTAGTGTCATAAGAAATTCAAGATGGGCGCATTATTGGTAAAATTTACAAAATGTAAGAAATTCTGAACTATTTTGTGGGTGACATGAATTTACTTATTCTTTAAACTTTATTCGTGTATAACTTTTTCCTCTGTTTTAACTAATTTAACCAACGTTAATTTAACCAACAAAAAATTATTAAAGACATGGCAATAATTCCATGAACTAAAGAGAATTAAATCGGCCTAAGTGAAATAAAGGGTTCATTTTTTTAGTGTAAAATTAAGAAAAAATTGATATAAAGGATTTTTTTTAACGATTTAAGGTTAAGGAAAAATCACGATATTTTTATACCCTCCACCATAGGATGGAGGTATATTACCAAATTCCAATTTGGTACGTGGTATTAGTATATGATATCTAACAACCATGCAAAAATTGGTCCATATCGATCCATAATTATATATAGCCCCCATATAAACCGATCCCCAGATTTGACGTCCGGAGCCTCTCGAAGGAGCAACTTCAGCCGAAGCGGTTGAAATTTGGTACGTAGTGTAAGTATATGTTCTCTAATAACCACGCACAAATTAGTCCATATCGGTCCATAATTATATATAGCCCCATATACACCGATCCACAGATTTGACCTCCGGAGATTCTTGGAGGAGCTAAATTCATCCGATCCGGTTGAAATTTGGTACGTGGTGTTAGTATATGGTCTCTAACAACCATGCAAAAATTGATCCGTATTTATATATAGCCCCCATATAAATCGATACCCAGATTTGACCTCCGGAACCTCTTGGAGGAGCAAAATTCATCCGATTCGGTTAAAATTTGGTACGTTGCGCTAGTATAGGGCCGTTAACGGCTGTACCAAAATTGGTCCATATCGGTCTATAGTTCTATATAGCCGATGGTCTATCACACAAAAATTGCTCCAAATCGCCAAAATTTTATTTCTATAGGAAATGTTGTCAAAAATTTATTACTGTAGAAAGTTGTGTCAAAATTTTATTTCTATAGAAAATTTTGTCAAATTTTATTTCTATAGAAAATGTTGTCAAAATTTTATTTCTATAGAAAATGTTGTCAAAATTTTATTTCTATAGAAAATTTTGTCAAAATTTTATTTCTATAGAAATATTGGTATAGAAATATTTGGTATAGCCAAAATTGGTCCATATCGGTCTATAGTTCTATATAGCCGATGGTCTATCACACAAAAATTGCTCCAAATCGCCAAAAATAATCTACCAAAATTTTATTTCTATAGAAAATGTTGTCAAAAATTTATTACTGTAGAAAGTTGTGTCAAAATTTTATTTCTATAGAAAATTTTGTCAAATTTTATTTCTATAGAAAATGTTGTCAAAATTTTATTTCTATAGAAAATTTTGTCAAAATTTTATTTCTATAGAACATTTTGTCAAAATTTTATTTCTATAGAAAATTTTGTCAAAATTTTATTTCTATAGAAATATTGTCAAAATTTTATTTCTATAAAAAATTTTGTCAAACTGAAATATATACGTATTTAATCGGTCTTTTTTTATACCCTCCACCATAGGTTGGGGGGCATATTAATTTTGTCATTCCGTTTGTAACACATCGAAATATTGCTCTAAGACCCCATTAAGCATATATATTATGGGTCGTGGTGAAATTCTGAGTCGATCTAAGCATGTCCGTCCGTCCGTCTGTTGAAATCACGCTAACTTCCGAACGAATCAAGCTATCGACTTGAAACTTGGCACAAGTAGTTGTTATTGATGTAGGTCGGATGTTATTGCAAATGGACCACTTTTACGTATAGGTCCCATATAAACCGACGCTCAGATTTGGCTTGCGGAGCCTCTTGGAGGAGCACAATTCCTTCGATCCGGTTGAAATTTGGTACATGGTGTTGGTATATGGTCTCTAACACCCATGCAAAAATTGGTCCATATCGGTTCATAATTACATGTAGCCGCCATATAAACCGATCCCCCGATTTGGCTTACGGCGCCTCTAACAGAAGCAAATTTCATCCGATCCGGCTGAATAATGGTACATAAGGTTAGTATACGGTCTTTAATAACCATGCAAAAATTGGTCCATATCGGTGCATAATTATATATAGCCCCATATAAACCGATCCCCAGATTTGACCTCCGGAGCCTTTTGAAGGAGCAAAATTCATCCGATCCGGTTGAAATTTGGTACGTGGTATTAGTATGTTGTCCCTAACAACCATGCAAAACTTGGTCCATATCGGTCTATAATTATATATAGCCCCCATATAAACCGATCGCCAGATTTGATCTCCGGAGATTCTCGGAGGAGCAAATTTCATCCGATCCGGTTGAAATTTGGTGCATGGTGTTAGTATATGGTTTTTAACAACCATGCGAAAATTGGTCCATATCGGTCCATAATTATATATAGCCCCCATATAAACCGATCCCCAGATTTAGCTTGCGGAGCTTCTAGGAGAAGCAAATTCTACCCGATCCGGCTGAAATTTGGTACATAGTGTAAGTATATGGTATCTAACAACTACGCAAAAATTGGTCCACATCGGTTCATAATTATATGTAGCCCCCATATAAACCGATTCCCATATTTGACCTCCGGAGCCTATTGAAGGAGCAAAATTCACCCGATCGGCTGGTATATGGCCACTAACAACCATGCAACATTTGGTCCATATCGGTCTATAGTTATATATAGCCGATCCCCAGAAATAATCTACCAAAATTTTATTTCTGTAGAAAATTTTTTCAAAATATTATTACTATGGAAAATTTTTTCAAACTGAATTATATAGGTATTTAATCGGTTTTTTTTTGTTTAATATATACCCCGTAGGGACTAACTTACAATTGAGAAGACGGTGGTAAGAAGTTTTAAGATACCTTGTCATCGTCAAGTGTTACTGCAAATCTGTCAAGTGGATGAAGTCTTTAGTAGAAGTTTCTACGCAATCCATGGTGGAGAGTACATAAGATTCGGCCTGGTCGAACTTACGGGGGTATATACTTGTTTTTTTTTTTGTTTATCAAATAGTGTTTGTTTTTAATCAACTTAAATGTTGATAAATCATTTACCATATTTATTTATCAAATAGTGGATTTTTATCTTCTACGACATAATTGTTGAATAGTGGATTTCTTTATCGGCTTTGTAAATAATAAAATGCCTACGTTATTTTTGTTGAATAGTGGATTTTTTATCAGTTCAAAGTAGAAAATGTTTTCGATAAAACACCTACAACTCTGGACGTTGAATCTCTATAAAAGAGAAATATTATTCCATGCAGGAAAATGGAATAATATTTCATTTGGATCTTCGTATTGTTTAATCATATAAAACTATTTTTTCATTCTGTGTATGTGGTTATTATGAACTTAACACTCAGTCTATTATCTATCAGACGAGAGGTTCAAAAACGATAGCTCCCTGAAGTTTGTTGCACTACATATCATCCATTCTGTAAATGGTCTAAATGAGCTTTAAATGCCTGCAGTGAAAACATATCCAAACATATTATCTCTGTGCATATACACCCAGAAAAACGTGAAAAGTTGATATGAACCAATTTTGAAAAAAGTTTTTGTTCATTTCTATGAATGCATTGTTATCAGCGAATAAAACTTTCTTGTTCAGTTTGTAAATTTTTATACCCCGAGAAAAAATCAGGACTAGTCAAATTCCATACATTATTCTAGTTAATGAGCGATTTCTAACTTTCTGTTAATGATTTTTTTACTGAAACATGTTAATTTTATTATTAACACAGAAATTAAATTAATGGAAATAAAATGACTTAACTAAATTGATGAAAATGGTTTCCTTTAGTTTCGAAAGCACTTTTTTCTGGGTGTACCCGCATCATTACCAAATCACGGTGGACTCATCTAATCTCAACAACATTGGAGAAACCATGTTTAATCCAAATGACATGTAATAGCCCCTCTCATTTGGTTATCTTACCAATCAGAATACTATACGAGTAACAATAAACTCAGTGACTTGCCGCCACATTCACTGACCAATCTGATATTCTCTAATTAAACGGTTCAACGAAAGCTGACGCTTGGTACGAATAGAGTCATTGAACTTGTGATTTGGGTTTAATGGAAAGCAATCTCATAACATCAGAAATTTCGTGTTAATTATCATTTGAGCATACACGGACGAAAAAGACTGGGTTTCATATGTTTGGGTGTAAAAATTATATGTTTGGAACTCAAATTTTTTAACACAATATTTTTAAGTGCAAGCATATAATGTTCATAAACTAGCATAACATGTCTGGGACATATATGTTAATATATTACAACATATTATGTTTGGGACATAAAATGCTTGGATGCAAACATATATTAATTTAGAAATAGCCTATAAACATATATGTGTTTAGAAAGATAGACCTACAGACCGCCTTAAAAATATATCCACACAAAGACAATTTTATTAAAATTTTTTTCTACCAGTGTATGCCTAAATTAAAACATTATATGTTTGAACAATACAAGCAATATTTTGTTTGGACCAAACCTGAAAATATATATATACTTGAAGCAAAATGTGTTTAGGGCATATGTTACAGAAGTGATTTTTTTGAGGGTGTATAGCTAACGATAAGAAATAAAAACAATGTAACAGAGCTATCGTGTAGAATGCCGGATCAGTACAGTGTCAACGATTGCAGTATGTCAACTACAGTCATAATCTTAATTTCGTTTGCCCTTTTTGTGGTGATGGCCTATATCATCCATGAGTCAAAGCGACATATGAGGAAAGCTGTGGAAAAAATTAATGGACCCTATTGTCTACCGCTTATCGGACCCATACACCTAGCATATCAAGTGGATCCACAAAGTACCCCAAAAAATGGGACAACAAAACTGCCATACGAGTTGATTACATTCCTTATAATTTCAGATATCTTTGGTAAAGGACTTGATATTGGTATTAAATATGGCAACTTTGTAAAATTCTGGATTATGAATCGCCTGATAATTACATGTTCTGATCCAGAAATAAACGAGCAATTACTCTCTAATACTACCCATACAAGTAAACATCGCCTCTATGGGGTTCTGCATCAATGGCTTGGAACTGGTCTTCTTACAAGTGATGATCGGAAATGGCATGCTCGTCGAAAAATTATAACTCCAACATTTCACTATAAAATACTGGAAGAATTTGTTGAAATCTTCCATCAACAGGCTGAAGTTTTTGTTCAGCATTTACGAAGTCAAGCTGATGGTAAGAGTGCATTTGATATCTATCCCTATATATGCTCGGCTACATTGGATATTATAGCCGAAACAGCTATGGGTACGAAAATTGGAGCTCAAACTCATTGCACAGCGCAATACACATCGGCTGTTGAAGAGTAAGTATGATGACAAAAAAATTACTGAGTTTTGAATTAAAAGCAGTTGAGAGCAACAATGTGTGCCCTAAATTTAAAGAAGGAGAATTTTAAAACAAACAAGTATATAGACCGAATATTCGGACAGGCCGAATCTTATATACACGCCACCATGTATTCCGCACAAAGGTCTACTAAGAACTGTCATCCACGATCGAATTACTTAAGTTTTGGTAACAGTTTCCGATGGAAAGGTATAGTAAATGTATAAACTGGCATAATGTACCAAATTTCAACCGGATCAGATGAATTTTGCTCCTCCAAGATGCTCCGGAAATCAAATCTGGCGATCGATTTTTATGTGGGCTATATAATCATAGGCCGGAGAAACAATAAAAATTGTTTCTTCGAAAGAAACGTTTTATTATTTTATTATTTTAGCATCACTCCTTAATAGCGACAATTTATTTTGGTGCTTAAGTATCCCTTGAATTGTAAATGTATCAAAGTTTTAAATATTTAAACTTCTACCAAAAGAGAGAACTTACCCACAATAGACTTTGATAGTATAACCTAAAACGAAAATTAACATAAAGATATTGATTTAATATTGACTTTATAGAAAATTTAGTAAAAATTTTTTTTTATAGAAAAATTTGTCAAAATTTTATTTTGATGAAACGATCGGAATTACAATATTCTTCATCAGCATACTCTTCAACCCACCATCAGAACAAATTCGGTTATTTTTTTTTTCTCAAAATTTCACTTCTATAGAAAATTTTATTTCTATAAAAAATTTTGTCAAAATTTTATTTCTATAAAAAATGTTGTCAAAATTTTATTTCTATAAAAAAATTTTGTCTAACTTTTATTTCTATAAAAAATTTTGTCTAAATTTTATTTCTATAAAAATGTTGTCAACATTTTACTTCAATAAAAAATTTTGTCAACATTTTATTTCTATTGAAATTTTGTCAAAATTGTTTTCTATAGAAAATTTTGTAAAAATTTGATTTCTAGAGAAAACTTTGTCAAAATTTTATTTCTTTAGAAAGTTTTGTCAAAGTTTTACTTCTATAGAAAATTTTGTCAACATTTTATTTCTACAGATAAATTTATCAAAATGTTATTTCTAGAGAAAAACTTTGTCAAAATTTTATTTCTATATAAAAATTTTGTAAAAATTTTATTTTTATAAAAAATTTTGTCTAAATTTTATTTCGTGTTTGTTATTGATATTGTTGACCTTTTTATTATACCCTCCACCATAGGATGGGGGGTATATTAACTTTGTCATTCCGTTTGTAACACATCGAAATATTGCTCTAAGACCCCATAAAGTATATATATTCTGGGTCGTGGTGAAATTCTGAGTCGATCTGAGAATGTCCGTCCGTCCGTCCGTCCGTCTGTTGAAATCACGCTAACTTCCGAACGAAACAAGCTATCGACTTGAAACTTGGCACAAGTAGTTGTTATTGATATAGGTCGGATGGTATTGCAAATGGGCCATATCAGTCCACTTTTACGTATAGCCCCCATATAAACGTACCCCCAAATTTGGCTTGCGAGGCCTCTAAGAGAAGCAAATTTCATCCGATCCGGCTGAAATTTGGTACATGGTGTTAGTATATGGTCTATAACAACCATGCAAAAATTGGTCCATATCGGTCCATAATTATATATAGCCCCCATATAAACCGATCCCCCGATTTGGCTTGCGAGGCCTCTAAGAGAAGCAAATTTCATCCGATCCGGCTGAAATTTGGTACATGGTGTTAGTATATGGTCTCTAACAACCATGCAAAAATTAGTCCATATCGGTCCATAATTCTATATATAGCCCTCATAGGAACCGAACCGATTTTGTTCAAATTTTATTCGGTTCATAATCATGGTTGCCACTCGAGCCAAAAATAACCTACCAAGATTTTATTTCTATAGAAAATTTTGTCAAAATTTTATTTCGATAGAAAATTTTATTAAAATTTTGTTCTAAATTTTTATTTCTATAGAAAATTTTGTGAAAATTTTATTTCTATAGAAAATTTTGTTAAAATTTTATGTCTGTAGAAAATTTTGTCAAAATTTTATATCTATAGAAAATGTTGTCAAAATTTTATTTCTATAGATTTTGTTAAAATTTTATTCGGTTCATAATCAAAAAATGATGAAAGAATGATGAACATTGTCAAAATTTTATATCTATACAAAATTTTGTCAAAATTTTATTTCTATAGAAAATTTTGTTCAAATTTTATTCGGTTCATAATCATGGTTGCCACTCGAGCCAAAAATAACCTACTAAGATTTTATTTCTATAGAAAATTTTGTCAAAATTTTATTTCGATAGAAAATTTTGTTAAAATTTTATTTATTTTATTTTGTCAACATTTTTATTTCTATAGAAAATTTTGTGAAAATTTTATTTCTATAGAAAATTTTGTTAAAATTTTATTTCTGTAGAAAATGTTGTCAAAATTTTATGTCTACTTTGTCAAACTGAATTATATACGTATTGGATCGATCTTTATACCCTTCACCACTACTGTGGTACAGGGTATAATAAGTTTGAGCATTTGTATGTAACGCCAAGAAATAGTGGTCATAGACCCATCTTTTAGTATACCGATCGGCTTAGAATTAAATTCTGAGTCGATTTAGTGATGTCCGTCTGTCTGTCTGTCTGTTCGTCCGTCTGTATATGTAATTTTGTGCACAAAGTACAGCTCGCAATTTAAGTCCTATCGTCCTCAAATTTGGCATAGGGCCGTTTCTTGGGACAGTGACAATCGCTATTGGTTTTGGAAAAAATCGGTTCAGATTTAGATGTAGCTGCCATATATATTTATCCCCGATGTGGTCATAGTTAGCGTGTTTATCAACCGATTTTCTTGAAATACCGTACATCCAAATATTTTATGAATCTCGAAAATCTTGCAAAATATCAGCCAAATCGGTTCAGATTTAGATATAGCTCCCATATATATCTTTCGTCCGATTTAGACTCATATGACCACAGAGGCCAAAGTTTACTACCGATCTTCGTGAAATTTTGCACAGAGGGTAGAATTGACATTCTACCAATGCTTGGTAAATTTGATTGAAATCGGTTCAAATTTAGATATAGGTCCCATATATATCTTTCGTCCGATTTGAACTTATATGGCCAAAAAAGCCAGAGTTTTGCCGTGATTTGCTTCAAATTTTGCCCAAGGGGTACGTTTAATAGTATCGTTAAGCGTGTCAAATTTTGTTAAAATCGGTTCAGATTTAGATATAGCTCACATATATATATATTTCGCCCGATTTTGACTTATATGGTCTCAAAAGCCAGAGTTTTGCCCTGACTTACTTCAAATTTTGCACAAGCGGTACTTTTAACGATACTATTGTATGTGCCAAATATTGTCAAAATCGATTCAGATTTAGATATAGCTCCCATATATATCTTTCGTCCGATTTGAACTTATATGGCCAAAAAAGCCAGAGTTTTGCCGTGATTTGCTTCAAATTTCGCACAAGGAGTACGTTTAGTAGTATCGGTAATTGTGCCAAATTTGGTTGAAATCGGTTCAGATTTAGATATGGCTCCCATATATATCTTCCGTCCGATTTGCACTCATATGACGAGGGGGCCAGTTTATACTCCCATTTACGTGAAATTTCGCATAGATAGCAGAATTATCATTCTAACAATACATGTCAAATTTAGTCAAAATCGGTTCAGATTATATATAGCTCCCATATATACGTACACCAGAGTTGGGGAAATATGGTAGAATTTTACACATTTTAGACCCATTTTCAATGGAAGTTTCCTCCAATTAATTAGCAGATTTAAATTCTAGAGATTTTGTAGAAGTAAAAAAATTGTCTCCTTAATATAGCTTCCAGCAAATGTGAAGTAGTTGAGATGGTAACACAAATTTTGGCCTACATAGGGGTGAAGGGTATAATATAGTCGGCCCCGCCCGACTTTAGACTTTACTTACTTGTTTTTGATTTAATAC
Source organism: Haematobia irritans (assembly GCF_050003625.1). NCBI lineage: Eukaryota > Metazoa > Arthropoda > Insecta > Diptera > Muscidae > Haematobia > Haematobia irritans. Next base: position 151,307,028 of record NC_134400.1, on the reverse strand, counting down.
ATACCACGTATGGACTTACATACAATGTAGAAGATGGTGTTAGGAGGTTTTAAGATACCTTGCGATCAGCAAGCGTTACCGCAACTTAAGTAATTCGATTCTGGATGGCAGTGTTTAGAAGAAGTTTCTACGCAATCCATGATGGGGGGTACATAAGCTTCGGCATGGCCGAACTTACGGCCGTATATACTTGTTGTAGTTTTTTATACCCTCCATCATAGGATGGGGGTATATTAACTTTGCCATTCCGCTTGTAACACATCGAAATATTGCTCTAAGACCCCATAAAGTATATATATTCTGGGTCGTGGTGAAATTCTAAGTCGATCTGAGCATGTCCGTCCGTCTGTCCGTCTGTTGAAATCACGCTAACTTCCGACGAAACAAGCTATCGACTTGAAACTTGGCACAAGTAGTTGTTATTGATGTAGGTCGGATGGTATTGCACATGGGCCATATCGGTCCACTTCTACGTATAGCCCCCATATAAACGGACCCTCAGATTTGGCTTGTGGAGCCTCTAACAGAAGCATATTTCATCCGATCCGGCTGAAATTTGGTACATGGTGTTGGTATATGGTCTCTAACAACCATGCAAAAATTGATCCACATCGGTCAATAATTATATATAGCCCTCATATAAACCGATCCCCAGATTTGGTTTGCGGAGCCTCAAAGAGAAGCAAATTTCATCCGATCCGGCTGAAATTTGGTACATGATGTTGGTATAGGGTCTCTAACAACCATGCAAAAATTGGTCCACATCGGTCCATAATTATATATAGCCCTCATATAAACCGATCCTCAAATTTGGCTGGCAGAGCCTCAAAGAGAAGCAAATTTCATCCGATCCGCCTGAAATTTGGTACACAATGTTGGTACATTGTATCTAACAACCATGCAAAATATGGTCCAACGGTCCATAATTATATATATCGGTTCATAATCATGATTGTTACTCGAGTCAAAAATAATTTACCAAAATTTTATTTCTATAGAAAATTTTGTCAAAATTTTATTTCTACAGAAAATTTTGTCAAAATTTTATTTCTATAGAAAATTTTGTTAAAATTTTATTTGGTTCATAATCAAATTTTCATCATTGTCAAAATTTTATTTCTATAGAAAATTTTGTTAAAATTTTATTCGGTTCATAATCAGGTTGCCACTCGAGCCAAAAATAATCTACCAAAATTTTATTTCTATAGAAAATTTTGTTAAAATTTTATTTCTGTAGAAAATTTTGTCAAAATTTTCTTTCTATAGAATGTTTTGTGGAAATTTTATTTCTATAGAAAATTTTGTTAAAATTTTATTTCTATAGAAAATTTTGTTAAAATTTTATTTCTATAGAAAATTTTGTTAAAATTTTATTTCTATAGAAAATTTTTTCAAAATTTTATGTCTATAGAAAATTTTGTCAAACTGAATTATATACGTATTTGATCGATCTGTTTTGATTAAATATAACCACGTATGGACCTACATACAATTTAGAAGACGGTGTTAAAAGGTTTTAAGATACCTTGCCATCGGCAAGCGTTACCGCAACTTAAGTAATTCGATTGTGGATGGCAGTGTTTAGAAGAAGTTTCTACGCAATCCATGGTGGAGGGCACATAAGCTTCGGCCTGGCCGAACTTACGGCCGTACATACTTGTTTTTTGATTATTGTAGGATGACTCCTTAATAGGGACAATTTATTTTGATGCTTAAGTATCCCTTGAATTGTAAATGTATCAAAGTTTTAAATATTTAAACTTCTACCAAAAGAGAGAACTTACCCACAATAGACTTTGATAGTATAACCTAAAACGAAAATTAACATAAAGATATTGACTTAATATTGACTTTATAGAAAATTTAGTAAAAACTTTATTTTTATAGAAAAAATTTTCAAAATTTTATTTTGATGGAACGATCGGAATTACAATATTCTTCATCAGCATCCTCTTCAACCCACCATCAGAACAAATTCGGTTATTTTTTTCTCAAAATTTTACTTCTATAGAAAATTTTATTTCTATAAAAAATTTTGTCAAAATTCTATTTCTATACAAAATTTTGTCAAAATTTTATTTCTATAAAAATGTTGTCAACATTTTATTTCTATAGACAATTTTGTCAAAATTTTATTTCTATAGAAAATTTTGTCAAAATTGTATTTCTATAGAAAATTTTGTCAAAATTTTATTTCTATAAAACTGTTGTCAATATTTTACTTCAATAGAAAATTTTGTCAAAATTTTTTTCTATAGAAAATTTTTCAAAATTTTATTTCTAGAGAAAAATTTTGTCAAAATTTTATTTCTATAGAAGATTTTGTCAAAACTTTATTTCTATAGAAAATATTGTCAAAATGTTATTGCTACAGAAAATATTATCAAAATTATATTTGTGCAGAAAATGTTGTCAAATTTTTATTTCTATAGAAAATTTTGCCAACATTTTATTTCTATGGAAAATTTTGTCAAAATTAAAATTTTAAATTTTCTACAGAAATAAAATTTTGAAGAAATTTTTTGTTAAAATTTTATTTCTATAGAAAATTTTGTTACAATTTTATTTCTATAGAAAATATTGTAAAAATGTTATTGCTATAGAAAATATTATCAAAATTATATTTGTACAGCAAATTTTGTCAAATTTTTATTTCTATAGAAAATTTTGACAACATTTTATTTCTATGGAAAATTTTGTCAAAATTAAAATTTTAAATTTTCTACAGAAAATAAAACTTTGACAAAATTTCCTATAGAAATAAAATTTTGAAAAAATTTCCTATATATAGAAAATTTGGGAAAATTTTGAAAAAATGTCCTATACACGTAGATAAGGAATATGATCACCTCAAACATGTTTCAAGAGCAAAATGTAATTTTTGTATGGTGACCATGTAACGTGTTTTTCACTAAAATGTTATTTTCTCGTCAAATATAACCTACTTGCCGAAATCAGATACATGATTTCCGAGAAAATAACATGGTTGCGAAAACCATTTTACATGGTCACCACCCAAAAATAACATTTTGCTCTTAAAACATGTTTGAGGTGATCATATTCCTTCTCTTGGTGTATATAGAAAATTTTCTCAAAATTTTATTTCTATAGAAAAATTGGCAAAATTTTACTTATAGTTCTCTTTTTTATTATCTAGAACGACAAGGATAACTGCATGGCGGTTCCTGCGAATACATGTACATAATGATCTCCTATTTTCGATTTTACATCCATTTAAGAGAATGCGCCAACAAAAGAATATCCGTATCATGCATGAATTTACCCACAGCGTTATCAAGGAGCGAAGAAAAGTCTTGGAACAAGAGATGATGACGATTATAGAAGGAATGGACACAGATGACAACCACAAAGATCAAATTGATATTGGTAGCAAAAGACGAATGGCACTCTTAGATGTACTGTTGCAGTCCACCATTAATGGGAAACCTCTGTCAGATGAAGATATACGAGAGGAAGTCGATACCTTCATGTTCGAAGGGCATGATACCACAGCAAACGCCTTAGGTTTCACTATGTATCTCCTATCTAGACATCCAGAAGTACAGAACAAGCTATTGAATGAAATTCATCAAACCTACGGTGAGGATGCATCGATATCCTGCTCCATGACAAGCTTAAGGAAAATGAAATATATGGAATGTGTGATCAAAGAGTCTCTACGTTTATATCCTTCTGTACCACTGATTGCTCGTGAAATTACCAAGGATTTCAAATACAGTAAAAATGCCCACCTATGGAGACTTTGATTACTACGAATATAAGCGAGAAGACAAAGGAAACCCTTCCATTAAAACAACGAACGCGACTAGTGAAAAAATTGACATTTTCGGTTAATCAGAAAATTTGATTTTGAATATCGATTAATCGGTTTTCTGTATTTCACTGAAATTTCTATCTATTTTGTAGTAATCATAGTCCCATCTCCAGTACCTGATATTTTAATAGACCGAGGCATATTGACCCGTTTTATATATCTCTGTCTCCCTCTTACAGAACACTCAAAACTGGGCGAAGGTGTAATACCAGCAGGTACTGAATTCATCATTGCCATATATTACATGTCCGCAAATGGAGTGGCTTTTGAAAATCCTTCTGAATTTAGACCAGAACGTCATCTAGATGTCAACATGTGTAACAGTTTCAATTATCTTCCTTTCAGTGCTGGTCCACGAAATTGCATAGGTCAAAAATTCGCTATGCTTGAAATGAAGGTGGTCTTAACTCACGTTATTCGTTCTTATGAGTTACTGCCAATAGGCGAGAGCGTTAAGCCAGTTCTTGGCATTGTTTTGCGTTCCAAGAATGGCATGCAAATGGGCTTAAGGAAAAGAGAATGGTTTAATGCTTGATAAGTATTCTATGGAAATCAGATATAACCAAAATTTTAGAGTTTAATAATAATGAAAACGCTATTGTACAGAAAAACGTATACCGAGTTCCAGAGTTCTTTTCTTTACTTAAATTATACTCCGCATTTTGAGATTTCCACAATGCGTTGTTAAGCCCAGGAAAATTCAATGCCCTGGTGTACTTTTTAACTACAACTCACGAAATTTCACTCACTCTCATAGAAGAAACAAGAAAGGAAAGTCGATCTGATCGATCTGAACGAAATTTGTTAGACTTCCAAACAAACTGCAGTTATAAAATTTCAGTCGGCTAATACCCTGGGGTGGAACACAATGTTAGTAAAAACAAGTAAGTAAAGTCTAAAGTCGGGCGGAGCCGACTATATTATACCCTTCACCACTCCCAGAGAAGGAATATGATCACCTCAAACATGTTTTAAGAGCAAAATGTTATTTTTGGGTGGTGACCATGTAACATGGTTTTCGCTACCATATTTTTTTCTCGGAAATCATGTATCTGATTTCGGCAAGCAGGTTATATTTGACGAGAAAATAACATTTTAGTGACAAACATGTAACATGGTCACCCTACAAAAATAACATTTTGCTCATGAAACACGTTTGAGGTGATCATATACCTTCTCTGCGTGCATTATGTAGACAAAATTTGTGTTACCATCTCAACTACTTCAAATTTGCTGGGAGCTATATAAATGTTTGCATTTCCAGATACAAATACTTTTAATGGAGACAGTTTTTTGTACTTTTGCAAAAACTCTAAATCTGAACCGATTTCAACCAAATTTGGCACACTTATCGATACTATTAAACGTACTCCATGTGACAAATGTGAAGCAATTCAGGGCAATACTCTGGCTTGTGAGGCCATATAAGTCCAAATCGGACGAAAGATATATATGGGGGCTATATCTCAGAATATAATTCTAAGACGATCGGTATACTAAACGATGGGTCTCAGACGTTTCCTTCTTGGTGTTACAAATGCACAAACTTATTATACCCTGTACCACAGTAGTGGTGAAGGGTATAAGTATGGGAAATATGAAGCGAGAGAAATTTTAATGCAATTATACAAAAGAGCATTTATGATTTACCAGGCGATACTTACGTATGCGAGATATAGGACAATTTTAGTAATATTTACAATTTTTGCTACTTAGCAGTGGCGATTTTACAAGGCTATTGGTTAGATTTTGCCAAGATATATGGTCAAGTGTTTGTTGTGATATATTATTTGGTCAAGTCAGGCGACTTGGAGCCTTATTTAAAACTCAACCGTTCTGTGCAAAGTCTGGCATTACAGTGTTTAGGTAATAAGATATGGGGAAATCATCACAGAATTTTGTGTAAAGTGTGGGAACTTGGCCATATTTGTATAAACCGGAAGAATGAATATATGGAGGCTTTATCTAATTCTGAACCAAATTAGATCAAACTTGACACACTTAAATATCATATTAAATATATTCTCCGTGGAAACTATGCAGTCAATTGGAGGAAAATCCCATTGAAAATGGATCTAAAATATGAAATAGTCTACCATATTTTCCAAATTCTGGTGTACATATATATGGGAGCTATATATAATCTGAAGCGATTTCGACTAAATTTGACATGCATAGTTAGAATAATAATTCTGCTATCTCTGCAAAATTCACATAAATGGGAGTATAATTCTGGTCCCCGTGGTCATTTAAGTGTAAATCGGGCAAAAAATATATATGGGAGCTATATCTAAATCTGAACCGATTTCAACCAAATTTGGCACACTTACCGATACTGTTAAACGTACTCCTTTGCAAAAGTTGAAACAAGTCATGGCTTTTGAGGCCATATAAGTCCAAATCGGGCGAAAGATATATATGGAAGCTATATCTAAATATGAACCGATTTCTACCAAATTTGGCACATTTAACGATACTATTAAACGTACTCCTTGTGCAAAATTTGAACCAAATACCGCAAAACTCTGGCTTTTGAGGCCATATAAGTCCAAATCGGTCGAAAGATATATATGGGAGCTATATCTAAGTATGAACCGATTTCAACCAAATTTGGCACATTTACCGATACTATTAAACGTACTCCTTGTGCAAAATTTGAAGCAATTCAGGGCAAAATTCTGGCTTTTGTGGCCATATAAGTCCAAATCGGACGAAAGATATATATGGGAGCTATATCTAAATCTGAACCGATTTGGATAATATTTTGCAAGTTTCTCAAGAATCATAAAATATTCGGATGCACGGAATTTGAAGAACATCGGTTGATAAACACGCCAATTATAACCATATCGGGGATAAATATATATGACAGCTATATCTAAATCTGAACCGATTTTTTCCAAAATCAATAGCGATCGTCTTTGTTCCCCAAAAAGACCCTGTGCCAAATTTGAGGACGATCGGACTTAAACTGCGACCTGTACTTTGCGCACAAAAATACATGAACAGACAGACGGACGGACAGACAGACGGACATCGCTAAATCGACTCAGAATTTAATTCTAAGACGATCGGTATACTAAACGATGGGTCTCAGACTTTTCCTTCTTTGCGTTACATACAAATGCACAAACTTATTATACCCTGTACCACAGTAGTGGTGAAGGGTATAACAAGTAAGGAAAGTCTAAAGTCGGGCGGGACCGACTATATTATACCCTGCTCCACTTTGTAGATCTAAATTTTCGATACCATATCACATCCGTCAAATGTGTTGGGGGCTATATATAAAGGTTTGTCAAAATACATACGTTTAAATATCACTCTATCTGGACAGAATTTGATAGACTTCTACAAAATCTATAGACTCAAAATTTAAGTCGGCTAATGCACTAGGTTGGAACACAATGTTAGTAAAAAACAAGTATTTACAGCAGTAAGTTCGGCCGGGCCGAATCTTAAATACCCACCATGAACCAAATATTAGGGTTTCCTTTGAAATTTCAGGAGGGCTTGAGAACTTGAGGACACTTCCCGAAGATAAATTGAAAGATTTCACCAATGAGGACTATATCAGATACTGGATTTATAAGAACCATTTTTGTTTGAGTTTTAGAGGAATCATTAACATCTCTTGTAAGTGTGCAAGAAAATTATAAAATAACGTCTTGATTTGAAATCTTAAGTCAGTAGATTTTCACCCGAGAAGTAAAATATGGAAATTTTACATTGTGTTTCAAGCAATTTTCATGATCAGTGCGCCTTCTATACCCTCAAGAAGTGAAGTCGGTCTATATGGAGGCATTACCAAATGGACCGATAAAAACTTAACCCGATACACGTTTTTGTGAGCCTAAAATACCAGACTATTTACAATTTCAGGCAAATCGGATAAAAACTACGGTTTCTAGAAACCCAAGGAATTAAATCGTGAGATCGTTCTTATGGGGGCTATACTAAAATATGGACCGATACTCACCGTTTTCGGCACACCTCTTTATGGCCCGAAAATACCTCTAGATTTCCAATTTCAGGCAAATTGAATAACAACTTCGGATTCTAGAAGCCCAGGAAGTATACTCGGAATGTCGGTCTATATGGGGCTATACCCAAACATGGACCGATACTCACCATTTGTGGCACACCTCTTTATGGTCCTAAAATACCTATAAATTTCCAAATTCAGGCAAATTGTATGTAAACTACGGATTCTATAAACCCAAGATGTAAAATCAGGAGATCGGTCTATATAGGTGCTATACCAAAACATGGAACGATACGAACCATTTTCGGCAAACCTTTTGATGGTCCTCAAGTACCTCTAGACTTTAAATTTCAGGCAAATTGGATAAAAACTACGGTTTCTATAAGCTCAAGACCAAAAACCGGGAGGTCGGTTTATATGGGGACCATACCAAAACATGGACCGATGCTCACCATTTTTGGCACACCTCTTTACGGTTCTAAAGTACTTCTCGATTTCCAATTTCAGGTAAATTGGTTAAAAACTGCGGTTTCTAGAAGCCCAAGAAGTAAAATCGGGAGATCGGTCTATATGGTGGCTATACCAAAATATGGACCGATACTCACAATTTTTGGCACACATATTTGTGGTCCTACAATACCTCTAGATTCCCAATTTCAGGTAAATTGGATAAAAACTGCGGTTTCTATAAGCCCAAGAAGTAAAATCGGGAGATCGGCCTATATGGGGGCTATACGAAAACATGGACCGATACTCACCATTTTTGGCACACCTCTTTATGGTCATAAAATACCGCTAGATTTCAAATTTCAGGCAAATGGGATAAAAACTACGATTTCTATAAGCCCAAGACCCCAAATCGGGAGGTCGGTTTATATGGGGACTATATCAAAACCTGGACCGATATAGCCCATCTCCGAACTTGACCTGCCTGCAGACAAAAGACGAGTTTGTGCAAAATTTCAGCACGAGTGCTTCATTATTGAAGACTGTAGCGTGATTACAACAGACAGACAGACAGACAGACAGACAGACAGACAGACAGACGGACAGACGGACATCGTTATATCGTCTTAGAATTTCTCCCTGATCAAGAATATATATACTTTATATAGTCGGAAATCGATATTTAGATGTGTTACAAACGGAATGACAAACTTATTATACCCCCGTCACCATTCTATGGTGGTGGGTATAACAAGTAAGTAAAGTCTAAAGTCGGGCGGGGCCGACTATATTATACCCTTCACCCCAATGTAGGCCAAAATTTGTGTTACCATCTCAACTACTTCACATTTGCTGGAAGCTATATAAAGGAGACAATTTTTTTACTTCTACAAAATCTCTAGAATTAAAATTTAAATCTGCTAACGCTATCCAGTTAATTGGATGAAACTTCCATTGAAAATGGGTCTAAAATGTGTAAAATATAGCTGATGGCCTTAGCAGCCAATGCTACTTTTCCCTTTTCTTTTTATACCCACCACCATAGAATGGTGACGGGGGTATAATAAGTTTGTCATTCCGTTTGTAACACATCGAAATATCGATTTCCGACTATATAAAGTATATATATCCTTGATCAGGGAGAAATTCTAAGACGATATAACGATGTCCGTCTGTCTGTCTGTCTGTCTGTTGTAATCACGCTACAGTCTTCAATAATGAAGCAATCGTGCTGAAATTTTGCACAAACTCGTCTTTTGTCTGCAGGCAGGTCAAGTTCGAAGATGGGCTATATCGGTCCAGGTTTTGATATAGTCCCCATATAAACCGACCTCCCGATTTGGGGTCTTGGGCTTATAGAAATCGCAGTTTTTATTTACTTTGCCTGAAATTGGAAATCTAGAGGTATTGTAGGACCACAAATACGTGTGCCAAAAATTGTGAGTATCGGTCCATGTTTTGGTATGGTCCCCATATAAAACGACCTCCCGATGTGGGGTCTTGGGCTTATAGAAACCGTAGTTTTTATCCAATTTGTCTGAAATTGGAAATCAAGAGGTATTTTAAGCCCACAAATACGTGTGTCAAAAATTGTGAGTATCGGTCCATATTTTGGTATAGCCCCCATATAGACCGATCTCCCGATTTTACTTCTTGGGCTTATAGAAACCGCAGTTTTTATTCAATTTACCTGAAATTGGAAATCTAGAGGTATTGTAGGACCACAAATACGTGTGCCAAAAATTGTGAGTATCGGCCCATGTTTTGGTATGGTCCCCATATAAAACGACCTCCCGATTTGGGGTCTTGGGCTTATAGAAACCGTAGTTTTTATCCAATTTGTCTGAAATTGGAAATCTAGATAAAGAGGTGTGCCGAAAATGGTGAGTATCGGTCCATATTTTAGTATAGCCCCCATATAGACCGATTTCCCGATTTTAATTCTTGGGTTTCTAGAATCCGAAGTTTTTATACTATTTGCCTGAAATTGGAAATCTAGAGTTATTTTCGGATCATAAAGAGGTGTGCCGAAAACGGTGAGTATCGGTGCATATTTTAGTATAGCCCCCATAAGAACGATCTCCCGATTTAACTCCTTGGGTTTCTAGAAACCGTAGTTTTTATCTGATTTGTCTGAAATTGTAAATATTCTGGTATTTTGGCTCACAAATCGGATGTATCGGATTAAGTTTTTAACGGTCCATTTGGTAATGCCTCCATATAGACCGACTTCACTTCTTGAGGGTGTAGAAGGCGCACTGATCATGAAAATTGCTTGAAACTCAATGTAAAATTTCCAGATTTTACTTCTACTGATTTAAGATTTCAAATCAAGACGTTATTTTATAATTTTCTTGCACACCTACAAGAGATGTTAATGATTCCTCTAAAACTCAAACAAAAATGGTTCTTATAAATCCAGAATCTGATATAGTCCTCATAGGTGAAATCTTTAAATTTATCTTCGGGAAGTGTCCTCAAGCCCTCCTGAAATTTCAAAGGAAACCCTAATATTTGGTTCATGGTGGTGGGTATTTAAGATTCGGCCCGGCCGAACTTAATGCTGTATATACTTGTTTATCATACATTTACTGTATGATTAAAATAAACAATAAATAAATAAATGTGTAAAATTCTACCATATTTTCCCAACTCTGGTGTACGTATATATGGGAGCTATATATAATCTGAACCGATTTTGACTAAATTTGACATGTATTGTTAGAATGATAATTCTGCTATCTATGCGAAATTTCACGTAAATGGGAGTATAAACTGGCCCCCTCGTCATATGAGTGCAAATCGGACGGAAGATATATATGGGAGCCATATCTAAATCTGAACCGATTTCAACCAAATTTGGCACAATTACCGATACTACTAAACGTACTCCTTGTGCGAAATTTGAAGCAAATCACGGCAAAACTCTGGCTTTTTTGGCCATATAAGTTCAAATCGGACGAAAGATATATATGGGAGCTATATCTAAATCTGAATCGATTTTGACAATATTTGGCACATACAATAGTATCGTTAAAAGTACCGCTTGTGCAAAATTTGAAGTAAGTCAGGGCAAAACTCTGGCTTTTGAGACCATATAAGTTCAAATCGGACGAAAGATATATATGGGACCTATATCTAAATTTGAACCGATTTTAACAAAATTTGACACACTTAACGATACTATTAAACGTACCCCTTGTGCAAAATTTGAAGCAAATCATGGCAAAACTCTGGCTTTTTTGGCCATATAAGTTCAAATCGGACGAAAGATATATATGGGACCTATATCTAAATTTGAACCGATTTCAATCAAATTTACCAAGCATTGGTAGAATGTCAATTCTACCCTCTGTGCAAAATTTCACAAAGATCGGTAGTAAACTTTGGCCTCTGTGGTCATATGAGTCTAAATCGGACGAAAGATATATATGGGAGCTATATCTAAATCTGAACCGATTTGGCTGATATTTTGCAAGATTTTCGAGATTCATAAAATATTTGGATGTACGGCATTTCAAGAAAACCGGTTGTTACACACACGCTAACTATGACCACATCGGGGATAAATATATATGGCAGCTATATCTAAATCTGAACCGATTTTTTCCAAAACCAATAGCGATTGTCTCTGTCCCAAGAAACGGCCCTATGCCAAATTTGTGGACGATAGGACTTAAATTGCGAGCTGTACTTTGTGCACAAAATTACATATACATACAGGCGGACAGACAGACAGACGGACATCGCTAAATCGACTTAGAATTTAATTCTAAGCCGATCGGTATACTAAAAGATGGGTCTATGGCCACTATTTCTTGGCGTTACATACAAATGCACAAACTTATTATACCCTGTACCACAGTAGTGGTGAAGGGTATAACAAGTAAGTAAAGTCTAAAGTCGAGCGGAGCCGACAATATTATACCCTTCACCACTATGTAGACAAACACTTGTGTTATCATCTCAACCACTTCAAATTTGCTTGGAGCTATATAAAGGTTTGCGTTTCCAGATACAAATACTTTTCATGGAGACAATTTTTGTACTTCTAGCTTTCGCTTTCGTAATTGTGATAAAACTGTAATAATCATGTACCCCTTAATTTTCTTAAATATGGAAATACGGTTTATCTCCCAAACCTATACCATTGATACCCTACAAACAATGTTTTGCTAATTCAGAAGGGGTGGTTTAGGGTATGATATAGTCGGCCCCGCCCAACTTTCTACTTTACGCCAATTTGACCATTGTCTATGGGAGCTACCTTGGTGCAATGGTTGGTATGGTCGCCGTATATACAATAATAAAACATTGTTATATTAATGAAATGTGTCATTAAAATTGAGCCAATGAAATAATTTTGTTGATATAACGAAATTTTTCGTTATTATAACGAATTTCCCCTTAATCAATGAAACGTTACGTATTATTAACGAATATTTTCATTGTCTTAAGGAAAATGTTTCGTTATATCAAGGAAAATTTTTCGCTGGCTCAAATTTAATGAAATTTTCTTTGTGTGTAATTCAAACGAACAATTTCTACTGTTCTAATCAACAGAACCAAAAACTACCGCCCTGTAATGGTTTCCAGTGAATGTAATGAGTGCCTATTTTATGGCTACTTTTCATGCATCGGTCGAAGATGTCAGCATTAAAATTTAGAAATTATTGCTAGTCAGTCACTTGGTCAGTTCCGCTGCAGCCAATTGGCCATCATCTACTTTGCCGCCGGCATGTGGTGGCTTCATCAATGCTAAATCACAAAAAATTTCTCTTATCTTCAAAAGTGTGGCATCTCGTCATTCATCCATCTATCCGTTCGCCGAATGGGGTGATCACTCAAATACATCTTCCCGTCGTTGTATTTTCGTGGCCTTACCTTACATTTTAATGACTTTGCCTTGACTTACCTCCTAGCACTTGCATTGGCAAGGCTATGGCGGTGGCTTCATTTAGTCAAAGTCGCCAGGTCTTAAATGCTGACAGGTCTTTTTGGACGCGATTGTTTTTATTTATAGAAAAATACTATGTGTGCTTCTCCTTCAACGTCACTCTGCGCGTGTGTCTCTTTTTATTTAGACGTCATCTCATCATCAGAAGTGAAAATGAAAGTTGAATCTTTGGCTTTTGTTTTTCTTCTTTATTTCCCCCCTTTGACATTATCACTTTCGTCGCCATCAGGGCGATGGCGATGAGTCACATTAAAACGCACATTTTATGGAAAAATGTTAATTAATTATTGGACATTTTCGCACCAATTTTTAATAGAGATGTAAAGTACTGGTGAGAGATTGTGATATGTAAGGCGTTATCTGAGACCGCTAACCCGCTGTGGTTGGTGTTGTTATTGGTAGCAAAAATCATTGATTTTAATGTGTCATCTGGTGTTGGCTATTTTGAAACCGGCAACGATACCTCATCACAATCAGGTTTTATCTTAGGCTGGGCTATCATCATAATTTGCGTAAAATGACACCAGATCAGGTAACAACTGAAACTGACGCGAAATTGATAGTTGGTAACAATTTAGGAAAGTTGGCCAAGCCTTTAAAATTCAATTGAGGCTTAAAATTTGATGTTGATGGACGTCAGTTGAAAACAATGAAGGCTTCATTTAGAAAATTATAATGTTTTTGTCACTTGGTCATTAATATGAAAGAAACATGATATTATTAGTTACTATTTAATACAGCCGAAAGTCGGGCCAGATGGATCCTTATGTACCCTCTACCATGGATTGCGTATGACCGGAAGAAATTTGCTCTTCCACCAGCCTCCGCAAGACAAATCTGGGGAACGGTTTTTATGAGACAGTGGTATAGCCCCCATGGGTCAATCTGCTTTCGATGTGCGACAAATCTGGGGAACGGTTTATATGAGACAGTGGTATAGCCCCCAATGGTCAATGTGCTTCCGAACATACATATGTTCCCATAAAACCGACATCATAATGTTTCGGCAATATCCAAAAATATATACGCTCCCTACAAAATATGTTTGAGACATATGTTAGAGAAGCAATTGTCGTTCCGTTTACGAAGGTAAGGATAGGTTAAAGTGGCAGCCCGATTTGATTCAGGGTCAATTAGACTATTCAGTCCATTGTGATACCACATTAACTAAAAGTACCTACACGGAGGAAAAAGTCTGTTTTTCATATGCATGGATGTAAAAATTATATGTTTGGAACTCAAATTTTTAACACATTATTTTTATGTGCAAGCATATAATATTCATAAACTAGAATAACATGTTTGCGACATATATGTTTATATGTTAGAAGATAATATTTCTTTATAATCACCACCATAGGATGGGGGCATAGCAAATTTGTCATTCCGTTTGTAACACATCGAAATATTGGTCTCCGTCCGTCTGTTGAAATCATGCTAACTTCCGAGAGAAACAAGCTATCGACTTGAAACTTGGCACCAGTAGTTGTTATTGATGTAGGTCGGATGGTATTGCAAATGGGCCATATCGGACCACTTTTACGTATAGCCCCCATATAAACCGACGCTCAGATTTGGATTGCAGAGCCTCTTGGAGGAGCAAATCCGATCCGGTTGAAATTTTGTACATGGTGTTAGTATATTGTGTCCAATAACCATGCAAAAATTGGTCCATAGCGGTCCATAATTATATATAGCCCCCATATAAACCGATCCCCAGATTTGACCTCCGGAGCCTCTTGAAGGAGCAAAATTCATCTGATGCGGTTGAAATTTGGTACGTAGTGTTAGTATACGGTCTCTAATAATCATGCAAAAATTGGTCCATATCGGTTCATAACTATATATAGCCCCCATATAAACCGATCCCCAGATTTGACCTCCGGAGCCTCTTTAAGGAGCAAAATTCATCCGATCCGGTTGAAATTTGGTACGTGGTGTTAGTATACGGTCTCTAATAAGCATGCAAAAATTGGTCCATATCGGTTCATAATTATATATAGCCCCCATATAAACCGACGCTCAGATTTGGATTGCAGAGCCTCTTGGAGGAGCAAAATTCATCCGATCCGGTTGAAATTTGTTACGTGGTGTCTATATGGTCTCTACTATTGTTCCATATCAGTCTATAGGCATATATTGCCCCCAGATAAACCGATCCCCTGTCAAACAAAAAGTTGTCCATATCAGTTCGTAATTGTATATAGCCCCTATAGAAAGCAACCAACCCCCCCCCATATTTCACTTCTGACTTTCTAGTTAGCACGCAACAGTTCATATCGGTTCGTAGTTATTTATAGACTCCCCTATATATACCGATCACGAACTGAATTATATACGTATTTAGTCTGCCCCTTTTTGTCTAATATATAAGGTTTTAAGATACCTTGCCATCGGTAAGTGTTACCACAACCCATGTAATTCGATTGTGGATGACAGTCTTTAGTAGAAGTTTCTACACGGATGAAAAAGACTGTTTTTCATATGTTTGGCTATAAACATTATATGTTTGGAACACAATTTTTTAAACACAATATTTTTGAGTGCAAGCATATAATGTTCATAAACTAGCATAACATGTTTGGGACATATATGTTAATATGTTAAAACATATTATGTTTGGGACACAAAATGTTTGTAAATATAATATGCTTGGATGCAAACATATATTAATTTAAAAATAGCCTATAAACATATATGTGTTTAGTAGCTTGGAGCGCTATTTAACAGGGAGCGATATTGAATTAAGTTGGTGGTTGTTGCTTGTTATTACAAAATTAACATTTTATTTTTCCTTGGGCAACTGATCAGCTACTTCTTTGATCCTTACAAACTGTGTGGTCCGCTGTTCGAACCCCCGTCCGGCAAAAGGTAAAATTAAAATAAAAAAAAAATCATAAAATTGAATAATTTCTTCTACAATGTTTGTATTACAGAAAAAGGTGCTAAGAACTAAAAAATCTCGTGGAAGTGAGAAAGATGTGGGGGAATATACAATTGGGCAGAAACAAAATTTTGAGCATTCAGGTCGAAAACCTATGTTGTTAGCACCTATATTACCTGTTTATTTTCATAATTCATTATGATTGTAAATATATAAATAAATAAATAAAAATTTGAGCAGAATATTGTTTGGGAGATTTTTTTTTAAGCATATAATATTTTTGGGTGCAAAATGCTTCCAAACATATTATATGGTCACATAATAACATATTGTTTTTTTGGAAGACAACATTATTGAATTTGGATGTAAAAGTACAAAATGTTTGGAACTTAGACTACCCAAACATATATTGTTTAGACCAATATGCTTTCAAACATATTATATATTGGTAGAGATCAAACATATATATTATATATTGGTAGAGATCAAACATATGCTTGAAGCAAAATATGTTTGGGAGTATATGTTACAGAAGCGATTTTTTGTGAGGGTGTTCACACTGTACTAATGCCAGAATAATATAATATATCACAACCCACACTTGACCACATATCTTGGCAAGATCTAACCAATATCCTTGTAAAATCGTCACTGCTGAATAGCAAAAATTATAAATGTTACTCAAATTGTCCTATATCTCGAATACATAAGTATCGCCTGATAAATCATAAATGCTCTTTTGTATAATTGCATTAAAATTTCTCTCGCTTCTTATTTCCTATATTTGTTTACTAACATTGTGTTTCATTCCAGTGCGTTAGCCGATTTCAATTTTAATTCTAGAGATTTTGTAGAAGTACAAAAAATTTTCTCCATTATAAGTATTTGTATCTGGAAATGCAAACCTTTATATTGCTCCCAGCAAAGTAATTGAGATGGTAACACAAATGTTAGTCTACATGGTGGTGAAGGGTATAATATAGTCGGCCACGCCCGACTTTAGACTTTACTTACTTGTTATACCCTGCGCCACACTGTGGAACAGAAGGAGACGAGATAGACACATGGTGTCTTTGGCAATAATGCTCAGGGTGGGTCCCTGAGTCGATATAACCATGTCCGTCCGTCCGTCCGTCTGTCTGTGGACACATTTTTGTGATCAAAGTCTAGGTCGCAATTTAAGTCCAATCGCCTTCAAATTTGGCACATGTTCCTAATTTGGGTCAGAATAGAACCCTATTGATTTTGGAAGAAATCGGTTCAGATTTAGATATAGCTCCCATATATATCTTTCGCCCGATATGCACTAATATGGACCCAGCAGCCAGAGTTTTATACCGATGTGCTTGAAATTTTGTACAAACATAACACTTAGTCGTACAGTCAAGTGTGCAAAATTTTATTGAAATCGGTTCAGATTTAGATATAGCTCCCATATGTATCTTTCGCCCGATATGGACTTATATGGCCCCAGAAGCCAGATTTTTGGCCGAATTTGGTTGAAATTTTGCACTAGGAGTACAATTAGTAGTGTAGTCAAGTCTGCAAAATTTTATTGAAATCGGTTCAGATTTAGCTATAGCTCCCATATATATCTTTCGCCCGATATGGACTAATATGGTCCTAAAAGCCAGAGTTTTGCCCCAATTTGGTTGAAATTTTGCACAGGGAGTAGATTTAGCATTGTAGCTGCGCGTGCCAAATTTGGTTGAAATCGATTCAGATTTAGATATATAGCTCCCATATATATCTTTCGCCCGATATGCACTTATATGGACCAGAAGCCAGAGTTTTATCCCGATTAGCTTGAAATTTTGCACAAGGAGTACAATTGGTAGTATAGTCATGTGTGTCAAATTTGATTGAAATCGGTTCAGATTTAAATATAGCTTCCATATATATTTTTCGCCCGATATGGACATATATGGCCCCAGGAGCCAGAGTTTTGGCTCAATTTGGTTGAAATTTTGCACAAGGAGTACAATTAGTAATATAGTCATGTGTGCCAAATTTGATTGAAATCGGTTCAGATTTAGATATAGCTCCCATATATATGTTTTTCTGATTTTGACAAAAATGGTCAAAATACCAACATTTTCCTTGTAAAATCGCCACTGCTTAGTCGAAAAGTTGTAAAAATGACTCTAATTTTCCTAAACTTCTAATACATATATATCGAGCGATAAATCATAAATAAACTTTTGCGAAGTTTCCTCAAAATTGTTTCAGATTTAAATGTTTCCCATATTTTTTTTTACTAACATTGTGTTCCACCCTAGTGCATTAGCCGACTTAAATTTTGAGTCTATAGATTTTGTAGAAGTCAATAAAATCTTTCAGATCGAGTGATATGTAAATGTATGTATTTGGGACAAAGCTTTATATATAGCCCCCAACACATTTGACGGATGTGATATGGTATCGAAAATTTAAATCTACAAAGTGGTGTAGGGTATAATATAGTCGGCACCGCCCGACTTTAGACTTTCCTTACTTGTTTTTTTTTTTACTAACATTGTGTTCCACCCTAGTGCATTAGCCGACTTAAATTTTAAGTCTGTAGATTTTGTAGAAGTCTATCAAATTCTGTCCAGATCGAGTGATATTTAAATGTATGTATTTGGGACAAACCTTTATATATAGCCCCCAACACATTTGACGGATGTGATATGGTATCGAAAATTTAGATCTACAAAGTGGTGCAGGGTATAATATAGTCGGCCCCGCCCGACTTTAGACTTTCCTTACTTGTTTTAATTCAAATCGACACTGAATTCGAATCGCACCTCAATAAGTGATGCAAATTCAGTGCAACGGCTGTTGAAATGGTGGAAACAAACATCTAATGACCCATTTCATATAAACGATACAACATTTGGGTAGAATTAAAACGGAAATGATTAAATTTTTTATATACTCGAACATTTTTCGTACCATTTCAAGAGGGTAAATGTAGGATGTGTGACATTGCACAGCGCTATTATTAAATGTTTGCTACGTATCATTAATATGTGTTTTAACTATTAGACTTCATTAACTATTGGACTTCCTTGCGCCTCAATTCAATTGACTCATTTTGGGTCATGATCAATTAATAAATTTTCCACTAATTGTCTTCGTCAGGCAAAGTACATTTGCTAAAATTTCTCAAAAGGAAAGGAATAGAAACCTTTGTCGATTGTCAATTTGCATATACATATTTCGTTGTCTAATTTTTATTGGCTCCTTGCTTGATTTTGGCCATGGTGACGATGACGATGATGATGATAAAACGCCAAAGTGGTGCGATGGTGACTCTGTAGACGTGCCTTAACAAAACTGTTTGTTGCCATTGTTTTTTGTCTTTTGACAAATAATCTTTTTGGCAGTACAATAAAATGCAAATTGGTCAAACAAGTGTGCCATGAACATACCGACAAATATCAGACGGACGGACGACTGGTTAGAAAGAAAGATATTTTTGCAAGCCTTTGCTTGGTTGTGTGGTGACTGGTGTTTGCATGCTGCCATAAATCTCAATGAAAATTGAAAGCTATAATTTGTGCAACTGTCAATAAACCATTTTAAATTGCCAGCAAATTTTTGGAGATTTTTCCTATAACACTAAAAGAAAAGACTTCTTAGCCAAAAAAAAAAGAGAGGACAATTTGAAACAAAAATTCGTTCCTCCCAAACGAAATTTTAGACAAACAACCGTCGTTTACCATTTGTTTTTCACTGAAAAGAAATTTGTTTGGAAGAAAATTATATACTTTTTGTGATAAACGTCGATTTTTACAGGATCTGAAAACATTTTCATAAAGGCTAACTGAAAAAAAAATATTTTCTAGCTAACACAACTTTCTCACTTCCACAAGGTCCCAGCAAAAGCAGGGTCGCCAAAAATGTAGTGATAATCTTCTTTTTGGATCCGGAAGTGGTGCAAAATTTGACGAAGAAGCGATGAATTGAACATGGTCTTGTCCTGGGACGGATGTGCACCATTTCAATAGCCATTGCACTGAATTTGCATCTCTTCTTAAGCAGAGATTCGAATTCAGTATTGTGGATGTGAGCTAAAAAATGTTGTGGTATATTGCCAAATAACTAATGTTTTTGATTTTTTATGATTTTTAATACATTCTAACGCTTCCCTGAAACGTTTGACGTCAAATATTTTCAAAAATCGAAATTTTTCTAGAACGGATTTACCATTGTACCATTTTATTTATTCTTATTCTGTTTTTATCCGTTTTGAAACATAACCAGCAAAAAATTTTGGAAGTTCTTCCAAAGACAAAACTTTAAAAGCACTTCCAAAAGATGTACTCTCAAAGTTGTTCTTTTTTTAACTACACAGGAAGTTCTTTTAATTCATTTATTTAAAATTCGCATTTTTCTTATTTGTAATGGGTAAATTATTATTTTTTTTTTGTTTCAAAAAGATTAACAACAGAGTAAGCATTAAAAAAATGGTACAATTTATTGAAAATTTGTCGAAAATTTAATTCAAACGTTTCACCAAAGCATTAGAATGCATTAAAAATTATAAAAAATTATAAAAATTATTTATTTGTCAAAATATGACAATATTTTTTAATTCAAATCCAAAACACTGAATTCGAACCACAGAGTAAGAAGTGATGCGAATTCAGTACAACGGCTGTTGAAATGGTGGACATCCGTTGTATGACAAGCCCATGTTAAATTAGTCGATTCTGCGCCAATTTTGCACTACTTCCGGATCCAAAAAGAACAGTTTCATTACTTTTTTGGCGACGCATTTTATACCCTCCACCATAGGATGGGGGTATATTAACTTTGTCATTCCGTTTGTGACACATCGAAATATTACCCTAAATATATAAGGTATATATATTCTGGGTCGTGGTGAAATTCTGAGTCGATCTAAGCATGTCCGTCCGTCCGTCTGTTGAAATCACGCTAAGTTCCGAACGAAAAAAGCTATCGACTTGAAACTTGGCATAAGTAGTTGTTATTGATGTAGGTCGGATGGTATTGCAAATGGGCCATATCGGACCATTTTTACGTATAGCCCCCATATAAACGGACCCAAAAGATTTGGCTTGCGGAGCCTTTAAGAGAAGCATATTTCATCCGATCTAGTTGAAATTTGGTACGTGGTGTTAGTATATGGTCTCTAACACACATGCAAAAATTGGTATATATGGACCCATAATTATATATAGCCCCCATATAAACCGATCCCCAGATTTGGCTTGCGGATCCTCTAAGAGAAGCAAATTTTATCCGATCTGGCTGAAATTTGGAACATGGTTTTGGTATATGATCTCTAATAACCATGCAAAAATTGGTTCACATCGGTCCATAATTATATATAGCCCACATATAAACCGATCCCCAGATTTGGCTTGCAGAGCCTCTAAGAGAAGCAAATTTCTTCCGATCCGGTTGAAATTTGGTACGTGGTGTTAGTATATGGTCTCTAACAACCATACCAGAATTGGTCCATATCGGTTCATAATTATATATAGCCCTTTTATAAACCGATCCCCAGATTTGACCTCCGGAGCCCCTTGGTGGAGCAAAATTCATACGATCCGGTTGAAACTTAGTACGTGGTGTTAGTATATGGTCTCTAACAACCATGCGAAAATTGTTCCATATAGGTTCGTAATAAGATATAGCCCCCATATAAGCCGATTCCCAGATTTGACCTCCGGAGCCCCTTGGTGGAGCAAAATTCATACGATCCGGTTGAAATTTGGTACATTTCGCTAGTATATGGCCGATAACAACCATGCCAAAATTGGTCCGTATCGATCTATATTATAACAAGTATATACGGCCGTAAGTTCGGCCAGGCCGAAGCTTATGTACCCTCCACCATGGATTGCGTAGAAACTTCTACTGAAGACTGTCATCCACAATCGAATTACTTGGGTTGCGGTAACTTTTGACGATGACAAGGTATCTTAAATCTTCCTAATACCGTAATATATACCACGTAGTCCATACGTGGTATATATTAAACTTAAAATGGCCGATTAAATACGTATATAATTAAGTTTGACAAAATTTTCTATAGAAATACGATTATAACAAAATTTTCTATAGAAATAACATTTTGACAAAATTTTGTACAGAAATAAAATTTTGCCAAAATTTTCTATACACGCAAAGAAAAAAAACGTTTGGAAAACGTGTACCGAAAACGTTTTTCTTTTGTTAGAGTTTTTTGAATTGCTTCGAAAAGTATACACTTTTATCACCAAAAAAATTCGTTTCTTACAAAATGTTTAATTTTTCAATAAAAAAAGTTATTTTTGAACCAACAACACCGACTATTTCGTTTATATCAAACACTGTTCTTTTCTGACTTTAGGTCTTTAATAAGACACATTTTACAGTTCATAGTAAAAATTTAGTATAGTAGAATGTAATGTTGAACATTGTTTTCGGAATCTTCCGACCATATCTGGAATATATGTAAAAAAAAAAACTTTGGTCGAAGCAGGGATCGAACCCACGACCCTTGGCATGCAAGTCGGACGTAGCAACCATTGCTCAACGGTGCCCAACTAAATGTATTTTTCTGTTAAATAAACTTTGTTTAATCGGCTCGTGGGCGCCGCAAGCTATGCTATATAAATATAACTTATATGGGTAATTGTCTATTGATGACAATAACGGCTACATAGCTCAGTGGATAGTGTGTTGGCTTACAAATTGCATGGTCCGCGGTTCGATTCTCCGTCCAGGCGAAAGGTAAAAAAAAATTAAATTTATAAAATCGTATAATTTCTTCTACATTGTTTGTATTACAGAAAAAGGTGCTAATAACTAAAAAACTTCGTGGAAGTGAGAAAGATGTGAGGGAAAATGCAATTAGCCAGAAAAAGTTTGAGTTAGTCTTTATGAAATTGTTTTTACGTCATGGAAAAGAATAAACTTTTATCACAAAAAGTATATACTTTTCTTCCAAATACACTTCTTTTCAACGAAAAGCAAATGAGAAACGAACTTTGTTTGTCTAAAATTGCGTTTGGGAGGAAAGAATTATTTTTTTGCGTGTAGAAATAAAATTTGACAAAATTTTATATAGGAATAAAATTTCGACAAAATTTTCTATAGAAATAAAATTTTGCTAGATTATTTTTGCTCGAGTGGCAAGCATGATTATGAACCGATATGGACCAATTTTTGTGTGATTGGGGATCGACTATATATAACTATAGACCGATATGGACCAATTTTGGCATGGTTATTAGCGGCCATATATTAACATCACGTTGCAAATATCAACCGGATCGGATGAATTTTGCTCGTCCAAGTGGCTCCGGAGTTCAAATCTGGGGATCGGTTTATATAGGGGCTATATATAATTATGGACTGATATGGACCAATTTTTGAATGGTTCTTAGAGACTATATACTAATACCATGTACCAAATTTCAGCCGGATCGGATGAAATTTTCTTCTCTTAGAGCAATCGCAAGCCAAATTTGGGGGTCCGTTTATATGGGGGCTATACGTAAAAGTGGACCAATATGGCCCATTTGCAATACCATCCGACCTACATCGATAACAACTACTTGTGCCAAGTTTCAAGTCGATAGCTTGTTTCGTTCGGAAGTTAGCGTGATTTCAACAGACGGACTGACGGACGGACATGGTCAGATCGACTCAGAATTTCACCACGACCCAGAATATTTCGATGTGTTACAAACGGAATGACAAAGTTAATATACCCCCCATCCTATGGTGGTGGGTATAAAAATTACCCCAAAAAATTTTATATTTCTATAGAAAATGTTGTAAAAAATTTATTTATATAGAAAATTTTGTCAGAATTTTATTTTTGTAGAAAATTTGGCAAAACTGTTAATTCTATAGAAAGTTTATGAAGTATTTCATAGTTGGACAGGAATATTTTGCAAAATCTTACAAAACATCAAGAATTCTACCAATCTACCAAACAGTAAAAAATCTGTCATTTTTGGCAGATTTCAATTCTGGCTCTATAATTACCGCACAAAAGTTCATATCGGTTCGTAATTATTTCTTCCCTATATATACCGGCCAAGAACTGAATATATACGTATTTAATCAGACTTGCTTTGGTCTACTATATATCCCGCATTGACTAACTTACAATTTAGAAGGTGATGTTAAGAAGTTTTAAGATGCCTTGCCATCGGCCGCAACCCAAGTAATTTAATTGTGCATGACCGTCTTTAGTAGAAGTTTCTACGCAATCCATGGTGAAGGGTACATAAGATTCGACCTGGCCGAACTTACGGCCGTATATACTTGTTTTTACTGGGATAGTTAAAGTTACCCCTTAAAAATATGAAAAAAGCGACTTATAAAAAAATTAAATTAAAAGAACTTCCGTTGTAGTTCAAACGAAGAACATCTTTGGGAGGAAATTTTTGAAAGTGTTTTTAAAGTTGTGCCATAATTTAGAATAAATTTTTCGTCCTTCTGCCCGGACGGAGAATGGAAACACGGACCATACAGTTTATGAGCCAACACACTATTCACAGGACTACGTATATATTATTGCCACCAACATATAGACGATATAGCAATCATTTTAACGATGTTTTTTCTGTATAATTCTAATGATTAAAAAATGTTTCTGTTGTCCGTATTTAGGATAAATGTTTGATTTTTCCAGTGTAGCTAAAGTTTGCCGTAGCACAATTGTTTGCTGGTTCGATAGCCAACAACATGTGCCACACATACCTCCTCGATCTATTCATAAATGCAATCGATTTTTATTTTATTTTGGCCAACCACATTTTCCCAGCGGTTGTCCCAAAAACGTGGGCCTGCATAATATCGAATTTATCCATAGAGTTGTGCGTTGCCACAAGTGGTTGCACCTAGGCGTGGGTGCAATTACTTCCGTCGATTAGATTTTGTTATGGGTTTGTTTTTTTTTTTTTTGTGATTCTCTATGGCATTTACTTAAGATCAATAACAAATTTACATTTTTGAAAATGTAAATTGAATTTTTGGCGAATACTGAGATATTTGGATGTGATTGCCTTTGTTTGGAAACATTGGCCTTCTCATGGGCATGTAATATGACCACAAAGTTAATGTTGAAATTATCAGGTGTTAAATACGGCATGTGTCACGTTCAGAAGTTATATCACAATTGACACAATTGTAACATAATGCCAAAATATGAGAAGTTATTAGTATTAGTCCATTATTCCGAAATGCAGGTGCTTGGAAGAAATATGTGATTTAGAAAAGAGAAACAAGTATATACGGCCGTAAGTTCGGCCAGGCTGAAGCTTATGTACCCTCCACCATGGGGTGCGTACACCCAGAAAAAAGTGACCCCTTCTTTAAGTGAAAATGAACTCATTGTGAAGAAAGTTGAACTTCGTATAGCGCCAAAGACATTTTTATTTGTTTCAACGATGTGATTTTCGTAGAAATTAGGTATAATGCATTCCATATATTAGTTAACATTTTCCTATATTTATGTACCACAATACTACAGAATGAAAAAAATTAACTGATTTGAATTCATATATGGAATGATTTTATTGAAATTTTTTCATTCATTTGGACAAATCTTACATATTTGTGGTAAAACTTTTACTTCATAATTAGAACTGCTTACCTTCGTTTTTAAATACAATTTTATTTATTTATATAAGCAATTTTATCTTCAATAAAAGACATGTTTTATTAATATATTGAATATATTTATTAAGAATCAACAGCATCGTCTGTCCTTGAAATATTAGTTTATTATTCAACTATTTCCAATTTCCATGTGATATTATCAACTGTAAAACACACTTTTTCTTCTTCTTGTACTTTTCACTTTTAATAAGTTGCTGCCTAACGATTTCAATACCTACAAATATAAAAAATCATACACCATTTTTGTTACAAAAGGTTAGCGTCACTGAATATTACCTGATAATTGAAGATTCCAAAATGAAGACAAATGAAAGGGTTGTTATTCTGCTGGTGTTTTCTTTCTTTATACACCATGACGAACATTGATAGATTTATTTTCAAAAAACGAACATTTTTTCTCACTAATTTAAAATAACAAATATTTTATATATTTTATTTGTTATTTATTATATTATTTTACCATATTATTTTTTAACAATCTCTCCGTATACCACAACAACGCGATTCCAACTAAAAAAACAACCCACGCGCAAACATATCGATACACCCACGCGCAAACACATCGATTACGATGACAGGTATCGATTACAGGTAACAATAGAAATATAGGAAAATTTCCTATATTCTAACAAGTGTGTTTCCTTAAGTTTTGAAAGGATTGCATATTTCTTAGTACGAATGAACTAAAATATTTTTCTATGCCAAGTGTTGTTCGT
The DNA here is from genome assembly GCF_050003625.1 of Haematobia irritans. Taxonomy (NCBI): domain Eukaryota; kingdom Metazoa; phylum Arthropoda; class Insecta; order Diptera; family Muscidae; genus Haematobia; species Haematobia irritans. The sequence goes on along the minus strand of NC_134400.1, from coordinate 151,280,571 downwards.
ATGTATGAAAAACTTTCTATTATAAAGGAAGTCGCAATTATCATTTTATAAAAAATTTTACTAATTTTGAGGAAACTTGGTTTTAGTTCGGATTTTTTTATTTTTACGAATGCTTTGTTATCGGTGAATAAAATTTTCTTGTTCAGTAGTAAATTCTTATACCCAGCGAAGAAAACAGTATGAGTAAAATTCCATGCCTTATTCTAGTTAATGAACTATTCCTAACTGCTTACAGTTTAGGATTTTTTTACTGAAACGAGTAAATTTTATTATTTCTCACAAAAATTTACATTAATGGTAATAAAATTGATAAACCATATTGGTGAAAATTTTTTCCTTTAGTTTCGAAGGCACTCTTTTCTGGGTGTAGAAACATCTTCTAAATACTGCCATCCACAATCGAATTACTCTCGTTGCGGTAACGCTTGCCGATGGCAAGGTATCTTAAAACCTCCTAACACCGTCTTCTAAATTGTAAGTAAGTCCATACGTGGTATACACGCAGAGAAGAAACATGATTGGCACAATCATATTCGAAGAGCAAAATAATATGATAGGAGCTATTTTTGCGGCGACCATATAACATTTTCACCTGCAACCATGTTGGCTCTGTGAACATGGTTCTAAGGAAAATAAAATTGTCCTCATCTAAAATGTTATTATATTGATAAAAATAATTTTGTTTGAATCAAAATACAATGGTCACGATCTAAAATGATATGATATTCGTCAAAAATGTTTTTCTTCCAGTTAAAAGAACATGGTCACAACCTAAAATGTTTTGATCTTTATGAAAAAACTTTTTTCGTCGTCGAAAAAAGGACGCCACTTGAGAAAAGAAAACACAAAATTAACTTTATTTATTTTTTATTTATTTATAAACTAATTCATTGTTTATTATACCCTTCACCACTACTGTGGTACAGGGTATAATAAGTTTGTGCATTTGTATGTAACGCCAAGAAGGAAAAGTCTGAGACTCATCGTTTAGTATACCGATCGTCTTAGAATTAAATTCTGAGTCGATTTAGCGATGTCCGTCTGTCTGTCTGTCTGTCTGTCCGTCTGTCTGTCTGTTGATGTATTGTTGTGTGCAAAGTACAGCTCGCAGTTTTAGTCCAATTGTCCTAAAATTTGGTATAGGGTCCTGTTTCGGCTCAAAGACGATCCCTATTGATTTTGGTTCCGATTTAGATATAGCTGCCATATATATTTTTCACCGATCTGGTCATAATTGGCGTGTATATCAACCGATCTTTCTCAAATTCCGTACATCCGAATATTTTATGAGTCTCGAAAAACTTGCAGAATATCAGCCAAATCGATTCAGATTTAGATATAGCTCCCATATATAGCTTTCGCCCGATTTACACTCATTTGCCCACAGAGGCCAATTTTTTGCTCCTATTTAGTTTTGCTAATTTTACACAGGGAGTAGAATTAGCATTGTAGCTATGCGTGTCAAATTTGGTTGAAATCGGTTCAGATTTATATATAGCTCCCATATATAGCTTTCGCCCGATTTACACTCAAATGACCACAGAGGCCAATCTTTTGCTCAGATTTAGTTGAAATTTTGCACAGGGAGTATAATTAGCATTGTAGCTATGCGTGCCAAATTTTGTTGAAATCGGTTCAGATTTAGATATAGCTCCCATATATAGCTTTGCCCGATTTACACTCATATGACCACCGAGGCCAATTTTTAACTTCGATTTAGTTGAAATTTTGCACAGGGTGTAGAATTAGCATTGTAGCTATGCGTGCCAAATTTGGTTGACATCGGTTCAGATTTAGATATAGCTCCCATATATATGGTTTTCTGATTTCGACAAAAATGGTCAAAATACCAACATTTTGCTTGTTAAATCGCCACTGCTTAGTCGAAAAGTTGTAAAAATGACTCTAATTTTCCTAAACTTCTAATACATATATATCGAGCGATAAATCATAAATAAACTTTTGCGAAGTTTCCTTAAAATTGCTTCAGATTTAAATGTTTCCCATATTTTTATACCCTTCACCACTACTGTGGTACAGGGTATAATAAGTTTGTGCATTTGTATGTAACGCCAAGAAGGAGTAATCACAGACCAACCTTTTAGTATACGGATCGGCTTAGAATTAAATTCTGAGTCGATTTAGCGATGTCCGTCTGTCTGTCTGTCTGTCCGTCTGTCTGTCCGTCTGTCTGTCTGTCTGTTGATGTATTTTTGTGTGCAAAGTACAGCTCGCAGTTTTAGTCCGATTGTCCTAAAATTTGGTATAGGGTCCCGTTTCGGCTCAAAGACGATCCCTATTGATTTTGGAAAAAATCGGTTCAGATTTAGATATAGCTGCCATATATATTTTTCACCGATCTGGTCATAATTGGCGTGTATATCAACCGATCTTCCTCAAATTCCGTACATCCGAATATTTTATGAGTCTCGAAAAACTTGCAAAATATCAGCAAAATCGGTTCAGATTTAGGTATAGCTCCCATATATAGCTTTCGCCGATTTACACTCATTTGCCCACAGAGGCCAATTTTTATCTTCGATTTAGTTGAAATTTTGCACAGGGAGTAGAATTAGCATTGTAAATATGCGTGCCAAATTTGGTTGAAATCGGTTCAGATTTGGATATATCTCCCATATAAAGCTTTCGCCCGATTTACACTCATATGACCACAGAGGCCAATTTTTAACTCCGATTTAGTTGAAACTTTGCACAGGGAGTAGAATTAGCATTGTAGTTATGCGTGCCAAATTTGGTTGAAATCGGTTCAGATTTAGATATAGCTCCCATATATATGTTTTTCTCATTTCGACAAAAATGGTCAAAATACCATCATTTTCCTTGTTAAATCGCCACTGCTTAGTCGAAAAGTTGTAAAAATGACTCTAATTTTCCTAAACTTCTAATACATATATATCGAGCGATAAATCATAAATAAACTTTTTCGAAGTTGCCTTAAAATTGCTTCAGATTTAAACGTTTCCCATATTTTTATACCCTCCATCATAGGATGGGGGTATATTAACTTTGTCATTCCGTTTGTAACACATCGAAATATTGCTCTAAGACCCCATAAAGTATATATATTCTGGGTCGTGGTGAAATTCTGAGTCGATCTAAGCATGTCCGTCCATCCTACTGTCCGTCCGTCTGTTGAAATCACGCTAACTTCCGAACGAAACAAGCTATCGACTTGAAACTTGGCACAAGTAGTTGTTATCGATGTAGGTCGGATGGTATTGAAAATGGGCCATATCGGTCCACTTTTACGTATAGCCCCCATATAAAGGGACTCTCAGATTTGGCTTGTGGGGCTTCTAACAGACGCATATTTCATCCGATCCGGCTGAAATTTGGTACATGGTGTTGGTATATAGTCTCTAACAACCACGAAAAAATTGGTCCACATCGGTCCATAATTATATATAGCCCCCATATAAACCGATCCCCAGATTTGGCTTGCGGAGCCTAAAAGAGAAGCAAATTTCATCCGATCCGGCTGAAATTTGGTACATGGTGTTGGTATATGGTCTTTAACAACCATGAAAAAATTGGTCCATATCGGTCCATAATTATATATAGCCCCCATATAAACCGATCCCCAGATTTGGCTTGTGGAGCCTCTAAGAGAATCATATTTCATTCGATCCGGCTGAAATTTGGTACATGGTGTTGCTATATGGTCTCTAATAATCATGCAAAAATTGGTCCACATCGGTCCATAATTATATATAGCCCCCATATAAACCGATCCCCAGGTTTGCCTTGCGGAGCCTCAAATAGAAGCAAATTGCATCCGATCCGGCTGAAATTTGGTACATGGTATTGGTATATGGTCTCTAACAACCATGAAAAAATTGGTCCACATCGGTTCATAATTATGTATAGCCCCCATATAAACCGATCCCCAGATTTGGCTTGCGAAGTCTCCAAGAGAAGCAAATTTCATCCAATCCGGTTGTAATTTGGAATATGGTGTTAGTATATGATCTTTAACAACCGTGCCAGAATTGGTCCATATCGGTCCATAATTATATATAGCCCCCATATAAAACGTTCTCCAGATTTGACCTCCGGAGCCTCTTGGAGGAGCAAAATTCATCCGATCCTGTTCAAATTAGGAACGTGGTGTTAGAATATGGTCTCTAACAATCATACCAAAATTGGTCCAATCACACAAAAATTGGTCCATATCGGTTCATAATCATGGTTGCCACTAGAGCCAAAAATAATCTACCAAAATTTTATTTCTAGATAAAATTTTGTTAAATTTTTATTCGGTTCATAATAAAATTTTCATCATTGTCAAAATTTTATTTCTATAGAAAATTTTGTCAAAATTTTATTTCTATAGAAAATTTTGTGAAAATTTTATTTCTATAGAAAATTTTGTTCAAATTTTATTCGATTCATAATCATGGTCGAGCCTAAAATAATCTACCAAGATTTTATTTCTATAGAATATTTTTCAAAAGTTTATTTCTATAGAAAATTTTGTTAAAATTTTATTTCCGTAGAAATTTTTGTCAAAATTTTCCTTCTATAGCAAATTTTGTCAAAATTTTTATTTCTATAGAAAATTTTGTGAAAATTTTATTTCTATAGAAAATTTTGTTAAAATTTTATTTCTGTAGAAAATTTTGTCAAAATTTTATGTCTACTTTGTCAAACTGAATTATATACGTATTGGATCGATCTTTTTTCATTTAATATATACCACGTATGGACTTACATACAATTTAGAATATGGTCTTAGGAGGTTTTAAGATACCTTGCCTTACCGCAACTTAAGTAATTCGATTCTGGATGGCAGTGTTTAGAAGAAGTTTCTACGCAATCCATGATGGAGGGTACATAAGCTTCGGCCTGGCCAAGCTTACGGCCGTATATACTTGTTTTTTTACTAACATTGTGTTCCACCCTAGTGCATTAGCCACTTAAATTTTGAGTCTATAGATTTTGTAGAAGTCTATCAAATTCTTCCAGATCGAGTGATATTTAAATTTATGTATTTGGGACAAACCTTTATATATAGCCCCAACACATTTGACGGATGTGATATGGTATCGAAAATTTAGATCCACAAAGTGGTGCAGGGTATAATATAGTCGGCCCGCCCGACTTTAGACTTTCCTTACTGGTTTGTACTAACATTGTGTTCCACCCTAGCGCATTAGCCGACACAAATTTTGAGTCTATAGATTTTGTAGAAGTCTATCAAATTCTGTCCAGATCGAGTGGTATTTAAATGTATGTATTTGTGACAAACCTTTATATATAGCTCCCAACACATTTGTAAAGGAACTTTATTTAACAGAAACATACCTTTAGTTGGGCACTTTTTATACCCTCCATCATAGGATGGGGGTATATTAACTTTGTCATTCCGTTTGTAACATATCGAAATATTGCTCTAAGACCCCATAAAGTATATATATTCTGGGTCGTGGTGAAATTCTGAGTCGATCTAAGCATGTCCGTCCGTCCGTCCGTCCGTCTGTTGAAATCACGCTAACTTCCGAACGAAACAAGCTATCGACTTGAAACTTGGCACAAGTAGTTGTTATTGGCTTGTGGAGCCTCTAACAGAAGCATATTTCATCCGATCCGGCTGAAATTTGGTATATGGTGTTGGTATATGGTCTCTAACAACCATGCAAAAATTGGTCCACATCGGTTCATAATTATATACAGCCGCCATATAAACCGATCCCCATACTTGGCTTGCGAAGTCTCCAAGAGAAGCAAATTTCATCCAATCCGGTTGTAATTATGAACATGATGTTAGTATATGATCATTAACAACCGTGCCAGAATTGGTCCATATCGGTCCATAATTATATATAGCCCCCATATAAAACATTCTCCAGATTTGACCTCCGGAGCCTCTTGGAGGAGCAAAATTCATCCGATCCGGTTCAAATTAGGCACATGGTGTTAGTATATGGTCGCTAACAACCATACCAAAATTGGTCCAATCACACAAAAATTGGTCCATATCGGTTCATAATCATGGTTGCCACTAGAGCCAAAAATAATCTACCAAAATTTTATTTCTATAGAAATTTTTTCAAAATTTTATTTCTATAGAAAATTTTGTCAAAATTTTATTTCTAGGGAAAATTTTGTTAAAATTGTACTCGGTTCATAATAAAATTTTCATCATTGTCAAATTTTTTGTTTTCTATAGAAAATTTTGTCAAAATTTTATTTCTATAGAAAATTTTGTTCAAATTGTATTCGGTTCATAATCATGGTTGCCGCTGGTTGTTAAAATTTTATTTCTGTAGAAATGTTTGTCAACATTTTCTTTCTATAGAAAATTTTGTCAACATTTTTATTTCTATAGAAAATTTTGTCAAAATTTTATTTCTATAGAAAATTTCGTCAACATTTTATGTCTTTGGGAAATTTTATCAAAATATAATTTCTATACAAAATTATGTCAAAAATTTATTATACCCTACGCCACACTGTGGAATTTGGCACAAGTATGTGTTTTGGCTCAGAATAGATCCCTATTGATTTTGGAAGAAATCGGTTTAGATTTAGATATAGCTCCCATATATATATATCGCCCGATATGGACTTATATGGCCCCAGAAGCCAGAGTTTTACCCTAATTTGCTTATAATTTTGCACAAGAAGAACAATTAGTACTATAGTTAAGTGTGCTAAATTTTATTGAAATCGGTTCAGATTTAGATATAGCTCCCATATATATCTATCGCGTGATATGGACTACTACGGTCCTAGAAGCCAGAGTTTTGTCCCAATTTGGTTGAAATTTTGCACAGGGAGTAGAATTAGAATTGTAGCTATGCGCGCCAAATTTGGTTGAAATCGATTCAGATTTAGATATAGCTCCCATATATATCTTTCGCCCGATATGGACTAATATGGTCCTAGAAGCCAGAGTTTTGGCCCAATTTGTTTGAAATTTTGCACTAGGAGTACAATTAGTAGTGCAGTTAAGTGCGCAAAATTTGATTGAAATCGGTTCAGATTTAGATATAGGTCCCATATATAGCTTTCACCCGATTTACACTCATATGACCACAGAGGCCAATTTTTTGCTCCGATTTAGTTGAAATTTTGCACAGGGAGTAGAATTAACATTCTATCTGTGCGTGCCAAATTTGGTTGAAATCGGTTCAGATTTAAATATATCTCCCATATATAGCTTTCGCCCGATTTACACTCGTATGACCACAGAGGCCAATTTTTAACTCCGATTTAGTTAAAATTTTGCACAGGGAGTAGAATAAGCATTGTTGCTATGCGTGCCAAATTTGGTTGAAATCGGTTCAGATTTAGATATAGCTCCCATATATATATTTCGCCCGATATGGACTTATATGGCCCAGAAGCCAGAGTTTTACCCTAATTTGCTTAAAATTTTGCACAAGAAGAACAATTAGTACTATAGTCAAGTGTGCCATATTTTATTGAAATCGGTTCAGATTTAGATATAGCACCCATATATATCTTTCGCCCGATATGGACTAATACGGTCCCAGAAGCCAGAGTTTTACACCAATTTGGTTGAAATTTTGCACAGGGAGTATAACTAGCATTGTAGCTATGTGTGCCAAATTTGGTTGAAATCGGTTCAGATTTAGACATAGCTCCAATATATAGCTTTCGCCCGATTTACACTCATATGACCACAGAGTCCAATTTTTAACACCGATTTAGTTGAAATTTTGCACAGGGAGTAGATTTAGCATTGTTGCTATGCGTGGTTGGAATCGGTTCAGATTTAGATATAGCTCCCATATATATGTTTTTCTGATTTCGACAAAAATGGTCAAAATACCAACATTTTCCTTGTAAAATCGCCACTGCTTAGTCGAAAAGTTGTAAAAATGACTCTAATTTTCCTAAACTTCTAATACATATATATCGAGCAATAAATCATAAATAAACTTTTGCGAAGTTTCCTTAAAATTGCTTCAGATTTAAATGTTTCCCATATTTATACCCTTCACCACTACTGTGGTACAGGGTATAATAAGTTTGTGCATTTGTATGTAACGCCAAGAAGGAAAAGCCTGAGACCCATCGTTTAGTATACCGATCGTCTTAGAATTAAATTCTGAGTCGATTTAGCGATGTCCGTCTGTCTGTCTGCCTGTCTGTCTGTCCGTCTGTCTGTCTGTCTGTTGATGTATTTTTGTGTACAAAGTACAGCTCGCAGTTTTAGTCCGATTGTCCTAAAATTTGGTATAGGGTCCTGTTTCGGCTCAAAGACGATCCCTATTGATTTTGGAAAAAATCGGTTCAGATTTAGATATAGCTGCCATATATATTTTTCACGGATCTGGTCATAATTGGCGTGTATATCAACCGATCTTCCTCAAATTCCGTACATCCGAATATTTTATGAGTCTCGAAAAACTTGCAAAATATATGCCAAATCGGTTCCGATTTAGATATATCTCCCATATATAGCTTTCTCCCGATTTACACTCATATGACCGTAGAGGCCAATTTTTAACTCCGATTTAGTTGAAATTTTACACAGGGAGTAGAATTAGCATTGTAGCTATGCGTGCCAAATTTGGTTGAAATCGGTTCAGATTTAGATATAAATGGTCAAAATACCAACATTTTCCTTGTAAAATCGCCACTGCTTAGTCGAAAAGTTGTAAAAATGACTCTAATTTTCCTAAACTTCTAATGCATATATATCGAGCGATAAATCATAAATAAGCTTTTGCGAAGTTTTCTTAAAATTGCTCCAGATTTAAATGTTTCCCATATTTGTTTACTAACATTGTGTTCCACCCTAGTGCATTAGCCGACTTAAATTTTGAGTCTATAGATTTTGTAGAAGTCTATCAAATTCTGTCCAGATCGAATGATATTTAAATGTATGTATTTGGGATAAACCTTTATATAAGCCCCATACACGTTTGACGAATGTGATATGGTATCGAAAATTTAGATCTACTAACGGCCATTTTCTTGTAGCTCCGTTTGACTTTAACTGCCAGTTAGCAGAAAGTAAATTACAAATATCTTCTCTCCGGTTAACTATAACTGAAATAATTTCAGCAGTTAAATTTCTAACTGGCATGTGGAATATATAGGCAAGATGGCAGATATGTCCATAGCACAATATAAAAGTTCGTTAGCGAACGGAGCATTAACGGAGCTTCATGAAAATGGGGGTTAGTGGTGCAAGGTATAATATAGTCGGCCCCGCCCGACTTTAGACTTTCCTTACTTGTTTTTACTAACATTGTGTTCCACCCTGGTGCATTAGCCGACTTAAATTTTGAGTCTATAGATTTTGTAGAAGTCTATCAAATTCTGTCCAGATCGAGTGATATTTAAATGTATGTATTTGTGACAAACCTTTATATATAGCTCCCAACACATTTGACGGATGTGATATGGTATCGAAAATTTAGATCTACAAAGTGGTGCAGGGTATAATATAGTCGGCCCCGCCCGACTTTAGACTTTCCTTACTTGTTTCTACAGAAAAATTTGTCAACATTTTATTTCTATAGAAAATTTTGTCAGAATTTTATTTCTGTAGAAAATTTTGTCAAAATGTTATTTCTATAGTTTTCTATGAAGCATTTCATAGTTGGAGAGGAATATTTTGCAAAATCTTCCAAAACATCAAGAATTCTCCCAATCAACCAGCACTAAAAATCTGTCTCGCGTTTATAATTTTATATAGCCCCCATATAAAGCGAACCCCATATTTCATTTCTGGCTCTATAATTACCGCACAAAAGTTCATATCGGTTCGTTATTATTTCTTCCCTACATATAACTACGCAAAACTAAAATTTAAAAGAGAATTGTGTCTTAAACGTGTCCTTGCTGCAATTCTCCGCTTCATTGGCTCGAAATCAATACCAAAATCATTAGTGCAAAGACAAAACCATTGGAACCGGGCATGCGTGCTTCAGTGTGGGTGCTTCTTATAATTATGGGCCGATTTTGACCAATTTCTGCACGGTTTTCGAAAGCAATTATAGTTACAAAGTCTTTCATATTATGTTAATATTTTTTCCACATGCCATTTGTATAGATTTGCATTATATGTATTTTTTAAAATTATGATTACAATCTTTATGTTATGTCACCTTTGAACTATTTATAATAAAATGCTAAAATTAGTTCCGTTCTCGATAATTGTTACATCCAATATCATAATGGACTAATTTGACGTGAATAAACACGTGGACAATTAAGACAGTTAAGTTTATGTTCACTAACTATTGTTTGTATGAATAAGTAAGTACGGCCAAAGGTTCGGCCGAAACGAATTTTAAATACCCACCACCAGGGAGAATATACAATAATTTTCTTTGAAGGTATCTCCTCCTTATGTATTATTATATATAGAACAAACTCTGTTAATAATATTAACCTAATATGAAAGATTATGCAACCTAAATTTTAGGACATATGAACTACGCAATATTAGGGACAAATAATTTCGATGCATCTGAAATGTATATCTTTAAATTTAACACTTTAAGGGAAGGAAGCAAATATCAAAGATTCGTGTCCTAAATGTAAAGAAAATAAATTTAAAGGAAATATTATGAACTTTCTTTTAATTAAAAATTCTCTTTTATAAAGAAATTTGTTACATTTTGAAGTTTCATAGTAAAAATGTAATATAGTAGTATATCATGCCGGACATCTTTTCGAAATCTTAGCGAACATTTTTGAACTATATACATGTAAAATTAAATTTTTTGCGTTTCTAAAAGTTTTATTTTAAAAAAAGTGCCCAACTAAAGGTATGTTTCTGTTAAATAAAGTTCCTTTACATCGACTCGTGGGTGCCCAAAACTATGCTCTATAAATACCATATAAATGCTTAACTGTATGCATTGCTTGTGCCTTGTTGGCTGATGGCGATAACTGTCTGTTGATGACAATAACAGCTACGTAGCCCAAACTGTATGATACGAGGTTCGATTCTCGGTCCAGGTGAAAGATAAAATCAAATTGAAAAAAATATATTTATATAAAATTTAAACATATTGGTCGACATTGTTTGTATTACAGAAAAAGGTGCGAAGAACTAAAGGAGGAAAAAAAGAAATATTTTTTTTTCGTACAGTGGAAAATAGTCTGTTTTTATACCCACCACCATAGAATGGTGACGGGGGTATAATAAGTTTGTCATTCCGTTTGTAACACATCGAAATATCGATTTCCGACTATATAAAGTATATATATTCTTGATCGGGGAGAAATTCTAAGACGATATAACGATGTCCGTCTGTCCGTCTGTCTGTCTGTCTGTCTGTTGTAATCACGCTACAGTCTTCAATAATGAAGCAATCGTGCTAAAATTTTGCACAAACTCGTCTTTTGTCTGCAGGCAGGTCAAGTTCGAAGATGGGATATATCGGTCCAGGTTTTGATATAGTCCCCATATAAACCGACCTCCCGATTTGGGGTCTTGGGCTTATAGAAATCGTAGTTTTTATCCAATTTGCCTGAAATTTGAAATCTAGAGGTATTTTATGACCATAAAGAGGTGTGCCAAAAATGGTGAGTATCGGTCCATGTTTTGGTATAGCCCCCATATAGACCGATCTCCCGTTTTTACTTCTTGGGCTTATAGAAACCGCAGTTTTTATTCAATTTACCT